>NC_086241.1:1892500-2160000 GCF_036321145.2 Pelmatolapia mariae
CAGAAAATGCACCATTTTATTTAGAAAGCTCTACAGCTGATTCAGTGCACTCCCAAGGAAACATCCAGAATGAAGCTGGAATTTTTCAGCCAAAGCTTTTCTTTTTAGAGAAGCTGGACAGTTTTTAAAAAATTATAATAAACATCAAATGTTTTTATTGATGTTCAGAATCAGAATACTTCCTTATTCTCAGGAAGACATTTCCTTACAGATACTCAATGAAAATATGATATTAAAATTGTTTATATGATATAAACAAGATATTTCAAGTGAAAACTGTCCAGGTGTCACAAGGAGGAGCTGTAAAGCTTGAAGGCCACAGATGGAAATGATTCGTTGTGGTGGAACGGAGCTTTTTGCTGAAAGTGCTCCTGTGACTGTCCAGCACATGAAGGATCGTCCAATATTGTCCACATGTTGGCGAGCATCCTCCTTTCTGACATCACCATCGCTACACACACAGACACACACACACACACACACACCACGGCTGGTGTGAGGATCAGTCTGGTAAATGTCCTCAGTCTGCTGTCCCAGCAAACCGCAGCATAGAGCACGGCTCCATCACACTCAGAGAAAATCCTGAGCATTGTCCAGCAGATATTAAAGGACCTGCTGAATGCAGCTATACGCTGCCTTTACAAATAGAAATAGCCCTTTGTGTAAAGGTTTTTCTCTTTTTAGTAAAGTCTACTTTATTGTCAGTGAAAACTGAGGTATTTCCAAATATTCACTGACTGTCTCCACACACGCTCCATGGATGGAAACTGTGGTCACTGGAGGTCTGTTCCTCTTCATGGTGCATATGATTCTAGCATTTACATATTAATACATGCAAAGTACATAAAATTAACAGGGTCATTAACAAATCATCCTGAGCTAGTTCACTGAGGTGATCAGCACAGAAATTTGGCATTTGGCTTCTGCTGATTCAGAAATGTCAGTGTGTAAGCATTCATGCACACAAATATATTAAACCTCAAACCATCAGAGTTCACAGATGTGGACATAAGTTCATATTAGGGTTAGAGAAAATGAAAAATAACTTCAAACTTGTGCAGCAAATCTTGGTTTTTTTCAAAGTTATTAAAGAAAGAGGTGTTCAAATAAATCATTTAAATAAATCATGAATCACTTTAGGTTGCTGTACTTTTCAGGTCAGACTCGTTACTTTCAGCTTGTTTTGGCCAGAAACACATGAAAGGCAGTCCTGGTCAGGTATTTATCACCAGGAGATGTGACATAAAACGAGGTGAAAGAGGCAAAAACTCTTTGTGTTTTGTTTTTTGGCACAGCACCAGAACGACTGCAGGGGTCCATTAGTTGCCGTTTGGTAATTTGGCACCTAGCTAGCCAAGAGGAGCAAACATAAAGGGAGTAATGTTTTTTTAAGAGTCAGGTCATTTGAAATGCAGCGTTTCTATGAGCTCAACAAACATCAGCAAACACACAAACTGTGTGTGTGCAGTTTGTCTCACAGTGTGTTGCAGCTAAAGGTCCAGCTGCTGTAGAGCTAACTTCACTCAGAGATGGAGAAAGATAAGAAAGACGGGACAGGAAGGAGAGAGCTTAGACTTAAAGGTAAGAGCTGCTCATTTAAAGCTCGCATGCAAGTTGTCACGTTTTTAAATCACATATTGGGTCTGAACATGTCACATGTGTCTTCATATTGTCAAACATGCTGCTAAACAAACTGAGGCAGACTGACTGTGTTATTTAAAGGCTGCATGAGACTCCGCTGCAGGTTAGTGCAGAATAAACATGATGTAAAATCAGCTGATCAGAAAATCTACTGCAGCTCTCAATAGAAATTATTGTGCATTTTGATTCTTTTCCCCACACTGAGCCATTGCAGCTGATTTAAGGCATCCTCCACCTGCTGAATCCACTTTAACCTCGTCCCTGCTCGTTCTCCTGTTCAGAGGCAAAGTCGCCCTCCACAATGTAGGCAGCAGAAAACAGAGATTTAGTTTTTATTTTCCTTCTTTTTTCTGCCCATCTGATTCAAGCTGAGAATATTTATTAGAATTCAAATTTAGACTAAAATAAAGTTTGTATTCCTGTCTACTATTATTATTTTATTAGTACATTAATATATCTAGATCAGTTAGCTTTGCATAAAAACACTGGTAGAAACGACCTCCAAAGAGCTACTTATTAGTATCTTACTTTGAGTACTTTTTCACTTCTACTGGAGTATTCTCTGACCATAACTGTATATGTCAGGTTATTTTTTTCTTATCCTTCTTTCTATAAAAAAGATGTTGTATGTTTAAGAGAAAAGACTAAACCTGCCAGCTGCTCTGTACTCTGTAATTTCCTGTTGAAAACAAGGCTGCATATCCTGATCTGTCTTCCTGTCTCTCTAATTTAAGCTGTCTTCATCATCTACTGCACAAACACAGAAGATAGTTGACATCCCTGTGCAGTTTTGAAATGGCAAAATAGAGGCACAACAGTATCAAGCAGTCTGAGTGTGACTCCATCCTTACACAGCAACCTCCCTTCACCAAATCCCTGCAGCACAATTCAATTCCATATCACCACAGGCCAGGGCACCCAGGACGTAACCTGACAGCCATGAAAGGCTGGCAGGGCAATAACCATGAGGGTACTCCAAGTCCAAGAAATAAAAGATAGGCTTTTATATGTAGGCTTACATCTCTTATACAATTAAAAAAAGATAACAATTTCAGTGTAGAACAAAAGACCAACTGATGACCTATGCTACATTAAAAGGATATAAAAAGACCAAAACACCATAATGAAACCCTGGAACACAAAATTATCACCGGGGAAAAAACCAGAGACATGAATGAAAGCGAGTTTTGAAATGTGAGATTACACCTCGGTTGCTAACTAGTACTCCTCAGGCAAAGCTTTCCTGAAGTGCTCACTGTCACATCTCACTTACCCCGGGAGTCTCTTCTGGACTAAACTTGCCAGGAGCCACCCTCAGGACCTGAGCTGTGAATTAAGTCATAATATAACTGGAAGCCGTGACATGCACTGCCTTAAAACCATAAAACACAAAGTGCACACCTGCACTACAGCGAGGATACATTGTATTGAGTCTAATTTTTAAATTCTGTTATTATTCTTAATGTTTTTAGTTTGCTATGAGAATTTATTAGTTACAAACTTTTATTCCAAGAAAAAAGTTTTGAAAGTTCTAAATGATTAAAATGTATTAAAACTAACCTTGGCTGACTTTGACCAGCAGCAACCAGTCACTGATGTGTCTGACCTATTTTAGATGGTAAAAATGTTCTATTATGCTCTTCTTGTATGTTCAGCTTTTGGCAATAACGTGCATCATAGTTATAAATTATTAGGATTTAAATGTCTTTGTTTTCCAGCTACTCCCTGATGTCACAGAACAAATATCTATTATTCACAATGCAAACAAACACGTACACTGACTAATTACTGATTAAATACAGCTTATTTGTGTTAAATTCAGCTGGGAGTTCCAATATATTTATTGTATAAATGAGCATTCTGAAAATGTAATGTCCCTAAATGACAAACACTTCTTAAATCTTAGACTCCAGGAGCTGATTTCAGCTGAAAATATTTGAAGCATTTAAGTGTCTTTGCTAGTCTTTCCTACTGGGATCTCCCTCTGAGAAAGCTGCCCAAGGCCTAATAAGATGGGAACGTTATCAAGTTTGAGATTAAAGAATGAATATTTCATATATGCCTTCGAACTTAAAATTCCTGTCTGACCTTATTTTAAATGATGTCATGATATCATTGGTGACGGAGAGCGTGTGCAAGAAAGGTGTTAAATTAATTCTCTTTCTCTCTTTCCTCCTTTTAATTTAGCGTTTAACCTTTGGCGCTATTTGTACTGTTAATTGTTCCCCATCCACATAATTTACCTTTTCTATGCAGGACGAAGAAATTCAAACAAAAACATGTCCAGATGATGTGAGTCAGCTCTTCTATTGTAAGAATAAATGTAAGGTTATTAATACAAATCATCGCACTTGAGCCAAAAAAAGGTACTTTGTTCCAAAAACAGACTCGTGTGGTCAGTTTGTGAATCATAAAGCAGTTTTATTTGTACTCCTGGAATTTTAATATAAACCTTAATATTTGTCGAGCTAAAATTTCAATGATCAACTTCTATAAATAAATCAAATAAGTCATCGCCAAAGTTCATCCTGAGAGGAACGTGATTGGTCACTGAAATCCATCCAGTATACTTGGTTAGATATTAATGTGACCAAACAACAGGAGTCTTTCCTGTTCTGGCACAAAGGCTTTTATGGAGCAGTGTTAAGGTTTTCCAAAGTAGCGTTCTTCAGTTACCTGCACACCAGGTGACTGAGTGTCTTTTTCTTCTGGCTTTCAGCGCTGCTTGTGTTGCTGACTTTGTGTTTGTAGCTAAACACTAAAAGAAGGATCTGTGTATGTCCAAATAAACATGTGGACTTGTGTTGGCGTGTGGGACGGTAGCCTAAGGATTATACTGAAAATGATGCAACGAGTCGAGTAATTAAGTCATATACCACATAACCTTTACAAGTAATGTGTAGTGCATTACTTTTTCTGAGTAATGGCCCCAGCACTGTTAGAAAGTGAGATGGGGTCATAAGTGTCATGTGAGGCTGTGGCAGGCAGCAGGTGGACCCAAAAGGTGAACTCAGGGTAGCAGCTTTATAGCACAAAAAACCCACAACGTGAAAACTAAGAAAAGACCACTGAGAAACTAGAACCATAGAACACAGACAGACTTACACACATGAGGAGGGACGACACAACACATAACAAGGAAAACACACAGCTTAAATACACACTGGAGCAATCAGGGACTGGGAGACAGGAGGGAAACACAGCTGGAAGAAATCAGAGCTAATGAGACAAGGGGCAGCAAAACCAGACACACTGCACACAGGACAGGGACTGTCAAAATAAAACAGGAAGCACAAAACAGGCACAGAGACACAGACTTGACACTGAACCTGACAGAGCGGGGAGACAGAGGGAAGAAGGAGACAAGACATGACACGACGAAGAACATGAGAAA
Organism: Pelmatolapia mariae; assembly: GCF_036321145.2. Taxonomy (NCBI): domain Eukaryota; kingdom Metazoa; phylum Chordata; class Actinopteri; order Cichliformes; family Cichlidae; genus Pelmatolapia; species Pelmatolapia mariae. Next base: position 1,897,536 of record NC_086241.1, read on the forward strand.
AGCAAAGTAACAGAATCAAAACCCATGAATAACAATAATCAAAGAGTATAACTAAAACACACAGAAACACCGGGTCGCAGACCCAGTACCAATCAGACACTTTCAAATGACTATTTTGAAAGTAATGTGTTTTATTACTTTCAATATATAAGCTTGAATTGTTTTTAATATTATTCATTTATTTTTAGCTTTAGGCAACAATATTCTTGGAAGCGATGCCACTACGTATCACAGGTAATCAAAATCAATATGCCGAACATGCAGAGCTGGAGAGTTTGCAGGAACGATGCACTTTGTTTACTGTTACGTTCCCCTAAAAAGGTCCAGGGTCCACTTCACTACGTAGGAACAACTGATTGTAATATTCAATCTGAATTAAAAGACTGAGAAAAGGGAAAAACAGCGCAGGTCAGGCATATGAGAAGAATTACATGAAGAAATGAATGCTGGACCAGCAAGTACAGAAACAATGTGACACTGGGAGAGCGTGAGAGGCTGAAAACACCAGCAGGGGAAGCCAATTAGACACAGATGGAGGTTAAACAATCACAGCAGCAGGAAGCCCACGACGGGAGAAAACAAGAGGTTATGAAAGGAAAGGTAGAAGGAAATAAAACAGGAAGTGGTGAAGATCGATGAGAATGAAAAACAAATAACGTCACTGGACTAGACTGAGAGAAAAAAAGTCTAAATATCCAGTTTCAGTGCTCTGTTTCTCCACTGTGCTGTAGACACATCACACAGTGCAAGTCAGTGAATCACAGAGTTGACCTGGATGAAATTACACACTGTGTGTACTATTCAACACTCCATAACAAGCAGCAGCTTAGCATTATGTCAGCCATAAAAGACTCAGCCAAATACTCTGAAGTCATTTTAAATTCCACGAAGTTTTCAAAAGAAATCAGACACGTGAGAAAAATGTACACAATCTAGTTTCCAAAGACTGTTAAACATGGCAAAGACCGAGTGAAGAGCACATTTCTAATATGTAATTCTGCAGATATCAGAATAAGCTGCTGTCAGCCAGTAAATGCAAGGTCAGTAAGTTACAATGCAATTCTTGTCCGTCCACGATACCAAGGCAGCTATGCGGTTTGGAGAACACGTGAACTGTATTTTTCTGCACACGTAACAAGTATGAGCTTTTCATGTCTGAGCGTTTCATAAAAACGACTTGTAGTATTTTAAATTACAGGCTTCGGCGAGCTATTCTGTTCATATTTGTTCAGCTGGAGGATTGCTGATGCAAGCAAGATCCCATACTGTCAAAAGTTTCTTCAGTAACAGAAAGCCGATCTATTTCCACTTGGCACATTCCAATTTATATTTCCCCCCCACACTGTGTCCTCTCCTTCCCTGCTGTCACTGCGCTGTCCATCATACGCTGCTTTTGAGCTGCTCATCCCTGTCGTAATGACCTCCTGAGGGACCTGGAGGCTCCGTCTGCAATTCTCGGTGAAGGAGTTCACCACTTGATGTGAAACAATAAAGAGCGGTGATAGAGCGCAGTGCTGACTGTCCTCTTGTTAAAAGCTCTGATAGCAGAGTCCATACAAAAGCCTTCACATGGTGATGAAAATGACTGTAACTTTCCCTCTTTGTGTCTGAAGCCCTGAGTCTTAGTGGATCACTTAGGATGGAGAGCAAAATCTCTATGATCACAGCTGTGATGCATGCTCTACTCTGCTTTTAAATATGGAGAAAAATACATGATGTTATATTCAGACAAAATGACTATATGAATGCTTTGTGGATTAGAAGCAATGAGCTCAACTCCATCGCACTATTGTAAACGACTGTCCATTACTTCATTACTCGCTTCTATCCAAATGTGTTTCAGTGCAGCTGAGCTGGCGTGCTGAGGGTGGGGGTTTGAAACACTGCTTTTCTACTGAAGTAGAGCAGCGTATGAAAGTTTCCTCAATTTGTGAAATGTTACCTCGACTCTGGTGCACGCAGATAAACACCTTGGATGTGCAGTTATTTGCAAAAGTCGGTCTTTTTCCCCACAGCAGTGCCACGACTTTCCGAAAGTAGCAACTCTTGCAAGAAACACACATTTGTTTCCTCCTCTCGCTGCACTTCTGTGAGGGTTTAAATCCAACAGAATCATTGAAATCAATTAGAATCACGCAGGCTGTCATCTGCCTGACGCGTGGCAACCCCCTCTGGCTTCAGCTCCAGATCGACCAGCATCTTCCACGGTAATAAAACGGTCTATTTCAGCGTGAGGTTATGAAAGGAAATCCTCTCGTGTGGGCCCGTTAGATTGTCGTCAATCTGCTTCAGCGCTTGTTTTTTGGCGAGTGTTATTCAGATGCACAAAGCTCGATAGAAACGTGACAGTTTAATACTCCTAAAATTGTTTTTGACACAAATCCACGTCAAACCTCTACGTCTGGGACTCCAAACTCTGAGAGCTGTGATTCTGATGTTCCTCTTTTGGTCTTTCAAACAAAAAGGAAAGCATGAATATGCAGAAGGAGGAGGGGAAGCAGCCCCTCCAGGCCTCATAAAAAGCAGCATTAAGCTTCCCTAATTAAACTGAACTCTCCCCTTCTGAACGGTGAGCGTGACTTTGGGGACATAATAGAGCCTCTTCAGGTCCTCTTTCAGCTTGATATTAGTCTCCTGCACGAGCTGCTCTGCTAGAACACTGCAGGCTGCAATAATCAATAAAGAGCAACTTCATGAATAAAGAATATTCTCTATCATAAACAGTTACTGTTTTGAACAGGCTGGCAGTGGTAGAATGACTTGATTTAAATGCATTGAATGCTGAATGACACCACAGCGTACAGCTGGTAAAGGTAATCTGTAATCCTGCGTAATGGCTTGAAGAAAAAAAACAAAAACAAGCATAAACTGATTATGAATTACACAAACATCCCGGCGCATGAAATAAGGACCATTTTTCAGCTCTGGCAAAGTAAACATTTTTCAGAGTGGCATTTCACATTAATATTTACTGCGTTCCCTCCAATGCTGTTTTCCATTCACCTCGTGTGCCATTGTTTTGCTGCAAGGGATAACTCAACACAAATTGTGGATCATTTTTCACATATACAAACAAAACTCTCAGAAACAGGATTTTAGTTGAGATTTTCTTGATATCTGTGTTTTGGTTTGTTTGTTTGGTCCGGTTTTTGTAATTTCAGGTTACCGCTTTAGATAAAACAGTCAAGATGCAGCTGAAGTGCAGACTTGCATTTTTATTTCATGGGGTTGAGCCATTTTTATACAAAGGTAAAAAAGATTCTGCTAAGTGAAGAGCATTTTCCACGAGGCAGGCAATACAAAAGTGCACATCGTAATTCAAGGCCCAGTACCGGTCTGAGGGAGGTTGAAGGGTCACGCTAATAGTTGCCGGGTCGCACTTGTGAAGTCACACTTGAGGCGACTGTGGGCTCTCTGAATGAAGACGTAGAGTCGAATCACAGCAGCCAGCTTTGAGCACCTCGGCCTTTCTTTAACAGAAGCAGGAACGGCCAATCTGCTCTGTCAGCAACATCCACCGCTACCAGAGGAATGTATTAAGATAATCTCCATCACGCTTTAAACAATGCGCCTGTTCCATTGGGATTCATCCAAGCACGCTACCGAAATAATTCATTATGAAGCACTCTGAAAATAAGCCTAAAATGTATGTATATTGAGGTTTTTCATGTGTGGGTTACAGAGAAGTCTTTCTGCAAGAACTCATACCTGTAGGTTAGTGGACTTTGCATCACATCAGACACTTAACAGGTGTGTAGTAAACACACATCAGTGCTGGCTCAGGCTTTACACCCTGCCTCATTAAGGATAAGGGAGAGGCTGTATGGGTAAGGCTAAAATTGGACCCAAGGTTGCCATAAAGGGAATCCTAAAGAGCTGGTTTCTCCACAGGATACAGAGCTGTGATCCACATTAACTACAAACACAAAGGCCACGTCTAAAGAAGCCAGACCACTAAACACTCTTTGGAAAACCTAATGGACAGAAGATCAGCCGGGGCCAGTATCAGAAAAAGAAAAAGCACGAAGGAGACTTGGAATGACTCTCAGCATTAGAACATAACATCCATATAAGCATAGCGGAGATGAATGAGTGTGCACAGCTTCCATTGTGTCAGTAGTGTTGACTGGTAATGTGAAAAAAGGCACGAGGAGGTGGATAAAGTCTGAAGTTTATGAAGTTTATATTTTCTGCTCAGATTTAGCCGAGCCAGCAACCAGCGGCCTGACATTGTTGCAAAGGAGGACGAGAGTTTTGCATTAATACAGCTTTTCCAGCCGTACTGATCACTCCAAATGATTCTGCAAAGTATTATATTTCAGACTTCAGAGCATGGCATAAGCCTGGTATCTTTGTGTTTTAAGTGTAATGCTATCTCTTTATTCATCACTGCAATGAAAAGCAAAATGCTGATTTTAGTTAGATTTCGTTTTATACCATTTGACGAGTTTCCTGGTTCTTCCTGCATCCCTTCTCTGGTCCTTCTCGTTATCTAGCTTCAGTATTTTATCATTTTAATTCGGTTATTCAGGGGGGACAAAAAGCAGACGTGCAGCACCATCAGTGTCATGATTTTTCACTTCTTGTTAAAAATAATTTTATTTCCTCTATGCAAAAGGTAACGGAGGGAAATAAATGTATCACAAAGCCACCAAAGTGGCTTCAACAAGGTGCACAGAAAGAAAGTGAAGCCTGGTTGATCATTCAGTTCAAATATTAACACACAGGAAGCAGCTCGGCAGGAGAAACCCCCTCTCGCTGCCTCTCCTGCTGCTCTTGATGTGATAATTCAGTTTGGTTTTTTTCCTGGTCACTTATTGGTCGTCCCATTTTGTGATTTTCTCTGTAATATTTGGCATTCTGTCTTTGTGTGGGAAGAGTACATGTAGATGGACAGAGCTGACACGCTGCTGGTTGTCAGCAGGTATCTTCACTAAATAAGCCGCTCGTCCTGCTGAGTTTTCTGATCTCTCCAAACAAACTGAGCTGCAATCAGTTTGTCTCACTCTGAACTGTTAGCAGTCACCTGCTCCACAGGTGAAGGTTATAGCAACTTACATCTGACTAAAGTCTAAAGTCACTACTTAGAATTATCCCAACTTATATAAGAGTGATGCAGTGTCACAGTCCGGCTGAGGCGGACTATGCGGAGTCTGAATAGTGGATCCAAATGCAGATAAAACAAAGCGTGCAAACAGACTTAATATTAACTGAAAGCAGGTAGTAAACGGCACAAAAACAAAAGGCAAAACTAACAATAACCTAAACTGGGTGAGCTAAATATAAAAACCCTAGAACAAGAACCTAGAAACCTGAAGACCTGACAAGAATCCATAAACCTGGAAACAAAGCAGACGATCGAGCGAGGAACGAGTGGAAACACACAGACTCAACACACACAGGAGGTGATGAAGGGAAACACACGGGGAAACAGCTGATTAGAATAAACATAATGACGGCACAGGGGAGTGAAACTAAACACAACAAACATGGGACACCAGACCTCTTCAAAATAAAACAGGAAACATAATGAGATACAGACATGACAACACGTGAAGGGCAAGGGAGACTTAAGCACAGGGGGTGCTGACACAAGGGGGGTCTAAGAAACAATGACCTATAACAGCAACCTCGGCATAATAGAAATGAACTTAGAAAACCTAATGAACGTAAACATAAACCATAAACATCAAAATATATAAAAACTCAAAATGCTGGGTCAGATGAAGCAGGATGGTGACATGTAGTTGACGCATACGCAGTGTTGGGGAGTAACGGAATACATGTACCGCCGTTACGTATTTAAAATACAAAATATGAGTAACTGTATTCTGTTACAGTTACCGTTTAAAAAGGTGGTATTCAGAATACAGTTACTTTGTTGAAATAAATGGATTACACGGCGGTATTTTCCTGTTTCATATGTTCGGCTATGCTCTCTCTATTTTTGGTAATTCCACGCCGGTGGAAACCCAAACAAAACACACATTAAGAGGCTCTAATGCCTGTGTCTCAATCTCGCGGCCCATGTCACCTCTACTTGCAGCCGCATAATGATTCGAAGAAATATTTTTAAAAATTACTGTTCAAAAAATTGTTTAATATGAAGGCAATAGCAGAGTGTTACAGCCATGGCCCTAAAGCATGTAGCCTGATGGGCAGTGTAGTCCGTGCTGCAGGGAGAATGGACTACCATACCCGTTATGTGTCTGTGAGCGAGGGAGGGAGAAAAAGGAAAAGTACGAGCTGTCACGGAGCAAAAACGGGAGCTGGAAGCATGTAAATATAATAATAACCACTGCAGCCAAGAAGAGTGCCTGACGAGCCCAGCTGTAAGTAAGCTATTAAGACTCGACTGTACACTGTGTTCGTGTTTTCCTCTGAAACAATAAGTTCCGTTGGAGCAGCCTTTCAACGCCTCTCTCTGTCTCTGCTAGCAAAGTTGACCCAGACAACAAAGTAAAGCTAGTTTTCAGCTACGAGCCCGACACGGAACCCGACGTATTAGCCAGAGGTCCCTTTACTACGGTTCGGAGCCGCGGACCTGTTTTATATACGCGAGGAATAGTTTTCTATACAAGATCGCTGCAAAAGGTGCAGCCTTACCTAATGTCCACCTACTGTTACTCATTTATATTAAGATTTAAACATCTAGTTGGTATTGGTATGGAGAGTAACCTTCAGTAATAGTAATAAATCACACAGCAATAGTACATTCATGAAGTTGTAAAAAGCATGATAATATATTAAGTAATCCGAATACGTTATTAAGTATTCAGAATACGTTACTCTCATTGAGTAACTTAGCAGAATAAGTTACAAAATACATTTTGGGGCATGTAATCTGTAATCTGTAGTAGAATACATTTGAAAAGTAACCTTCCCAACACTGCGCATACATTGTGATTTGAAAACATTAAACACATAACACAATATAGATTTAGCAAACAATGAGCAATAGTAATAGAATGGCTGCCTTCCCACTGTCACCAAGTGCTTGCTCATAGAGGGTCGTCTGATAGTTGGGGCTTTCTCTGTATTACCTTCTGGTCTTTACCTTACATTAAGTTCTATATAAATAAAATTTAATTGAATTCTTTAGTTTTCAGTATTCAGTCAGTTCATAACTCTTTTTCGTTCAGCTGCCTGTTGGAGTCTTCATTATCCAACATTAAAGTTAAAAATGTTAAAATCATTTTTTGTGCTCTGATGCTGAATCTCTGCAAAATAAAAAATGTGAAGTCCTTACTTCAGCTGGGGTTTATCTCTGTCCTGCACACGTCTCCAACTCAGCCGTCCTACACATAACCAGAGGAAGAGTGGAGAGTGATAACACAACCATTAGTAAAATGATGCCAAAGGCTGCTGCTGTAGCATGAACACGCAATGTAGTCTAGACAAAGTCTGTTGCAGTGCAGCTGTAGAGATCTGTCTTATTAATATATCTTAGAGTTGTGCTGAAACATGATCCGTGTACAGGAATGAACAGAGACAAGCAGGCAGAACGTGATTTATAACACAATATTGAAAATGTTTTACTGTCACATTTCGAGGTATGGAGAACTGACTTTTGGAGAATTTAATAAATAAAAATCATGCAGGAATCTGTTAAACAAGCAATCGTACAATAAATGAACGAGGAAACTGAATCTTTAAATGTTTGTTGTTGATTCTAATCTGTCAAACAAATGATTTTTCTGTGCTGGCTCCACCTGCTACACAGTCCTGCAAATAATCAAGAAAGCAGAAGAGCCCTGGCTGAAAGGCTTCGTGTTCTCCTGCTCAGGGATGGCATGAATTTTTCCTTAATCATTAATATGCAATTGGGTACATGGCCAACCATCTCCCACCTGAGGAAGCACAAGCCTGCGATCTGAAAGGCCAGTAAGACGTAGAGCCTGACAGGAGGACTCCACACACTGCATCAGCTCCACTCAGCTACTTAAGAGAGGTGGATTTAAACGAATGAGCGTTATTTACCGAACTCCTTATTTTTTCCCAAACTCAGACCGTCTTTGACATGCCCAGTCGCCCATTATTTTAAAAAAAGCATGAAAGTGTTTGTTTGGCTCGCTCATTGCACAAATACACCAGAAGCTATAGAACCCAAAGCTGACGATAACTATATTTCTTATCGTTCTTTATTCTTTGTTTCTGCTTCCTTTTGCATCTGTTCCAGACTAGAGAACATCTTTGGCCACCCAAAAACAAAAAGCACCTGAAATGATATTTTTCATCCCATAACAGAAATAATGGCACAGTGTTAGAGTGCTGCTCTCCATGCTGACCACTGTTTCCAGCTACTTTCTGTCTTTACCTGCAGTCATGCAGCGTTCACCACATGAAAGGGAATGTCTGAGGCTCTCCACAAAATTAATTTGCACATAAGAAATTAGAACTGAGTTTATAACTATCATCATATTCACACTGATAATAACTTTTTACTGTAAGGAAGTGATTCCTCTTCCCTTTGATCGTTATATTGCTGGATGTTTATTTGGCAACAGGGAATTCTTTTAGAAGTGCAAAGCCCATCATCAAATTATTGATTCTCACCTAGGATTGTTTTCTATGTGTAGAAGCAGGTTTCTGCCTAATTAGGGCAGACTAATTACCTCCAAACTTATTTAAGTGTTGCTGCTGAACGTATCTGCACAGGCTTCATTAAAAGCTGTTTGTGTATGAAGAGACATGACAGCAGACTGTACTCCACATGAAATCTGTCAACAGTTTAACTTTCTAAAACTTTTGTGGCGTTTGAGTTCAGAAAAGGTGAAACATTTTCTTTTTTCTGGTATATAAATCATCTGAGCTACATCTCAGCTGTTACTCTGCAGTTGTGCATGTTCAGACGTTCATATGTATATCCACTTACATCAGGTAGCAATAATCAAGAGAACCTCCTACCAGCACTATTTGTATAATAGCAAATGATATAATAAGATATAATATTATGCTGTTCTTATTATTATAATAAAGTAATAAGAGGGCATCACTATGTGTTAATAGACCTCTCTGCATTGAATCATATCTGTTATTAATCTCTGTCTCTCTTCCACAGCATGTCTTTATCCTGTCTTCCTTTTCTCACCCCAACCAATCACAGCAGATGGCCCCGCCCCTCCCTGAGCCTGGTTCTGCCGGAGGTTTCTTCCTGTTAAAAGGGAGTTTTTCCTTCCCACTGTCGCCAAAGTGCTTGGTCATAGGGGGTCATATGATTGTTGGGTTTTTCTCTGTATGTATTATTGTAGGGTCTACCTTACAATATAAAGCACCTTGAGGCGACTGTTGTTGTGATTTGGCGCTGTATAAATAAAACTGAATTGAGTTCAATTGAATTTTGGTAAAACACCAATCATCTGCCTGGTTCTTAGCTAGGATGCCGTCACTGTTCATCGCCTGCCTGACGAAAAACGACAGACGAATGTTTGGCAATAGACGGTGAACTTATGAACACAGGCTGCAAGTTTGGGGATTTTTCTGTTTTTATTTTTTTTGAGAATGAGATTTTTTTTCTGCTAAAGTGCTTTCTATCTAACATTCACACACGTTCATACGTTCACACTGCGCTGAACGCTTCTATGAACCAATGAAATGTCTTTTTGGGGGGTTTCAGGTGAGATCAAATGTTATATTTAACATCACTGCAAAGATAGTTGCAGTTGTTTTAAATAATGCAGTCATTAATAATTATTTAAAAACCAGATCCATCTTTCCAGATATTCAGCAGTAGATCATGCAATGTGGGCTGTACTGACATCAATTTTGGGATGCCTGATGAAATACCTGTTTCTCCCTGTTTTCCAAGAAGTACAAATTTTTAGTATTTTATTTATTCCCAGCCTTCGGCGCTCACAGCTGCACAGCTTTGTTGACTCAGTGAATAACTGTGTAGGGCTTTCTTAGCATAGCTGCAGTTTTTTCTGTGTTTACCTTCTCACTTATTTATTATCTCATTTTAGCAGCGGTAATTATTCAGCAACACTGTTAATTTATTAAAGGTTTACCAGGTAAGTGCTTAATAATTAGGGGAGTGAACAATAAAGCTTTGTCTTTTATCATTCCATGAATAACAAAATTGCAAATATAATGAATATCTTGCAGGGAAGATGGGTCCCTCATGCACACGGTGGGTATTTGTCATTGGCAAAAAGCAAAAAGTATTTAAAAATAAACTTGATGTTGTTCAAAGAAGAAGAAGAGCAACCTTGAGGGGAGATTCAGTCTTGTTAAGCCCCAAGGCTTGAAGGTTTTCTACTTTATTTTCAGTTTGTAATATTTTTACTGACATTTTTATTCTCCTGATTTTTGGTGCCTCTGAAGGACACGCTGTTCAGGATGTACAGCCAGAGATGGAAAAGCCAGGCGCATCAACAACCCCAATATCCCCGAAGGTTTGAACCTGAAGATTTTATTTATATTTATTTGTCAAATCAACACAGACTTCATCTGTTGCCATGTTCACTAACACTTCCTCTTATAGTGCTTGTTTTTATTTTGTAGGAGGAAACAGTTTTAGGAAGAATCACTCATTCATTTATTTACATTCCCAGTATGTGCAACATCTGTAGTTAACCACCCATATGGAAAAGAAATAGTAAAAACTTATATGTTGTTACTCATGAAAGTGGCCACTTTCATGAGTAAATCATATAAGGCTTACATGATTTACTCATGAAAGTGGCCACTTTCTCATTACTTTCATATATTGTTTTAGGAAGTATCCAAAACATACAAGTTTAATTATATAATTTTTCAAGGGATCTTATATCTGTTTTCACTCTTGTATGCTTTTCATACAAGTTTCACACAAGACAGATACAAACTTTATAAGATTTATATATATCTTTTCCATATGGGCATTACAGGAGTAAAGTTTTAAAACACAGCACGTAGCCACTTCCTGTGTCGTGTAGCATACGTTTCCAAAGAGACAGATGCAGCACAGGACATAAACACTCAGCATTTCCAGGTTACACTGGATAAGGATAAGACAGATCAGTTATGCAGGTAATATGAAGTACACAGTGAATACTAGTATTTGTCAACACTCTGTAGTTGGTGAAACAGCTGGACAACAAGGAAAAGTAGACCCACAGGCTCTATTTTGCTCCGTCTAATGATGATGAGACGGAAGAGTGCTTCAAAGCGCCCACATGCAAATTGATGGATGAGCTCCAAACCCCAGAGAGATGATCCAGTCTTCCACAATAATTCCCCAGTGAAACAATTAATTGATAGTTTTGTTTTGTTTTTTTGCTTGTTTTTAATTAATGGTTGTCACCAAGTGTGTTTTTTTAACCATGCAACACAACAAGAACAACAAAATGTCGCTCTGTCAAATCATATCTGTAAAACCGCTGTGACTGAGCTAAACTGTCCTAATGGCAGATGGCGTTTTTCTTTACTCATGTGGTTCTATCATAGAAATGCATTTTTAAAAAGAAGTCATTTATATTAGTGCACATTTCAGTAAATTGGCATTCAAACGAGGGGGGTGTGGAGTGTTTGATCCACAACGACACATTTCCCAGTGAACTCGAGATTGTTTCCCATGAGGGAGCAGAGTTCCCTCAGATGAAGCTCACCTCTTCTGCAGTTTCTTATTCCAGTTTCTGAATAGTGACGCTGCTTGGTTAGTATAAAAAAACAACTAAAGGTTTGACTTAAAACACGCGAAGATTAGAAATGTTGAATTTTTCACATGACACATGGAGTTATAAGAATATGGCCTTTAGATGGGGGTAAGACGCCTGTGTAAGCATCATTTAACCCCCCCTCAAGCTCAGAGTGTGACACACAGCACAGTAGGGTTTGACAGGGGCTCATAAAGGATCCTGCATTTCCAGGCAGGAGAATGACTAATCCTACACAGAGCGCAAAGCAGTAATTATGATGGCAGATTGTACTTTTCGACCAGTCACAATTTTACTGTTCAAACAATAGTAAAATTCAAAATGCAATAAAAAGCGTGACAACTTTGACACATCATCCATTATGCAGTTGACTCCATTGTCACAGAGGAAGCTCACTGTATGCATTACCTGGCGCAGTGTGCATGAACACAATCATATTGATGGCTGCAGACATCACTTGCTGTGAATAGAGATCGTGCACTCTCCTGTGTATCCAGAAAAACTACCCATTATTTTTTCCTGCTTTTTCCAAAAAATATCTTTGTTTAGGTTTTTGTGTTTGTTTCATTTTTTCTGAGTGTCATCTGCTGGCAGCTCTTAACTGGCTGAAATCCTTTTGCATAAAATAATGGACAGGAAAGGACAGTAATATACTAAATCAAAATGAGCAGTTTTATATGTGACACAAGCACTCACCTGTGTGATGCAAAATGATTTCTGTAAAGCTACTTTAATTAAGTCTGGAAGGAACTGGAAGGATGGATAATCCTGTGTTACTGTAATTCAAGTTCATCTAATGATTAAAACAACAACATGATCACATACATTAGAAACAAAAACAACAAAACAAACCTCTGGTGGAAATTACTCTTTACTCTTTACTGTACCTTATTATCCGGTCTTTAAGTGATGACATATGAGCCCTGCTTCTGAGTCCAAACTACTGTGTTTATTAAGGCTGTTGTGTTTTTAACATGTTTTGTATTTTGTTCTATTTAATCTCAACAAGCCCCTAAAAACAGTCAGTAATCACTGTCGGCCTCTCTCAGTTTTTATCACCACTGTTCATTTTAAAGCTCAGTTTTTAAACCCTTATGATGTAACTCCAGCCCAGCCCATGCAGCAGTATATTAATGACTAACCTGGTATTGTGGATGGATTATCTCAGTTGTTCTCCTGACTGAAGTTTGGTCCGTTTACAGCATCCTGCCATGTGATTGCATTTGTCTCTAACCATCAGGAACCCTCACGTTAACTTTTATCAAGTGGAGAAAAGTTAGCGTTCATCCTGCAGCTTCACTGTGTTTATGCTATGCTAACATAGCTGTGTAGCTAGCAATCACGTAGCACATCATTATATACCAGCTAGCATAGGGTGAGCATATTTTGATTTCCAAAAAAGAGGACACTTGGCCCAGTCATGAAGAACTTTAATAATACTGTTTGCTTAAAGAAAATTTTAACATATTTAATTCTTCTCTGTGGTTAATGAATGGTGAAACAAAAATGTCATATAGGCTTTTACAAGTCAAGAAGGGCAAAAAAATAACTTAAAAACCTCTGGAATTAAATAATGGTACAGAAATAAGGCCTCATCTGTATAAGAAAAATTACCAGTGCCAGAACGGTACGAGGTAAATTTCTTTTGCAGTACGTCTGAAAAGCTGCAGTTGCGCTTTGGCATCTTTTAAACATCACCAGGCGTGCTGCTGTGCACTGTCTGTCCCGTCTATGAGCGCAGAACAACCACTCACAAAGCCGCAGCTCGGGGATGACGTCACACATATGGGTCCTCTTTAGGAAAACCCGGACATTTTCATCAATCTCGAAAATCCCCCCCGGACGCCCCAGACAGAACATGAAAAGTGGACATGTCCGGGAAAAAGAGGATGGTTGGTCACCCTAAGCTAGCCCAACTTCAGTAACCCTACAAACGTCACTGCTGTTTAGTTTCCTGTCTTCATTTATGTTGGAAGTGATAGCAGAGCTGTACGTTTGAATTTTTTCAGAAATCTCTCAGTCAGAACTTGCTATATCATGTTTAGGTGGAAGCTAGCAAGCTAACTTCCTGCTAACTTCTAACTCTGTTAAACTTAATAAATCCTGTTTTCATGGATGTTAAACTTGATTGTTACACCTGGTAAAGCAGCAACGCTGATCATTTTATTAAAGATGAAAGAATTTAGACAGTTTTTAACTCTCAGTGATGCTGCAGTGTTCGTTTGACTTTGGGACCTGAAGCGGAGTTTGGACCCGGAAACGGCTAATGATGTCAGACTTAAAGACCAGATACCATAAATGACTGTGTTCTTATATCTTGATGCATGCTCAGTCATCCAGGTAAGTAAACCCCAGAATCAGCCTTTCGGGGCCGTGTTCTTCATTCATTTTCAGACAGGAAGTTGTTAAAAAAAAGTGTCATTCTTTACATACCACATACATATTATATGCAGTTTTACAAACAACGCCACCACAGGAATAACAGCTTCCTGTGGTGCCCACTGGTACTGAGTGAAAAGACACGTTTTCATCCAAAACTCTTTAAATGAATATTAACTGTCTTTAAAACACCCTTCTCGGAGGTGCAAGTGAGAGTTTTATTTGTAAATATTAATCAGTCTTTTTAAAGAAGATCCTTTTTATGGGCTCAAATTGTGGTCATAAATATTTTGTACTTGTAAATCAGGATTTGTGTATGCGTAAAAAAGATTTGTGTGTGGACTTAGCCAAAAAATAAGTGTCAAACTCTGCACTCAGGTTTCAAGTTACAAGTACGAATTTTGACCCTATTTTTCTTCCTTTCATCTGATTGGTCAATGCCATGTCAATCACAAATTGACATTGACATGACGCACTGCCTGTGTGTTCTCTTTCTCTAAGCCACCCTAGACTGAATTAATTGCCGTATTTTGTCTTGCTTCCGTTTTGCGTCATTTCACTTACATTCCTCACTATGGCAACTGCATTGTCTTCATGAAGCCTAAAAGAATTTCTGCACGTAAAGTCAGACGGTTGTCTTGTTTTAACCAGGAATTAAAGTGTGTTCTTGTCTCCACTGAGGAGTACTTTATACGTCTGTAAGTGAGCAGTTCTTTGCTTCACCACAGTCTGAAAAAGCATCCAGGTATGACAGTGTCTCACTCTAATGTGCATGACCTCTAAAGCACAGTCCTTCTCTTTTCCTTTTGTCTTTTGCATAATAAAAGTGTCCACAAAGGAGTAATCATTTATTTCAGTAGCTGCTCAGGTGTGTTATTATCTACCAATTTATAAAGCTGAGGAATGATTCCAAAAATAGAGTCAATTAAATGTAAAGTACTTGGAAAAGCAGCCCATGCTTTCACCTTCTCTTGATTGGACAGCTACAATTGATTCCACTGAATTAGTCAAGAAGAACTATATTCATGTTATCCAAAGCCCGCTGCTCTGAGCACACGAGGGCATTGCTATTCTTCACAGCACTAGTCTTAGAATTAACTGCAATTTCGTAACTTTTCAGTCTGTTCATGCCTGATTTCCCTGCTAATCGCTTTGTTTTTGACACATATATGATGACTGATGACAAATGCAAGAGTAGTCAACATTATTTACATTAATGTTTTATATATTTCCCGATACATTTTGACTCTATTGCTTGTACTAAATAATATAATACAAATTAAGCAGACTGATACCACAATGAGTCCACTTTCTTTTCTTCTTTTGTCCCTAGCTGGCGGTCAGCAGGGGAGGTCGTTCAAAAAGCCAGTACGTCGCTGTGGGTGCCGTAGGGTTTCCATCTTGGTCAATGATGCACTTCCAGGCTTTGCGACCTCTGGCCTTAACCTTTGCTTGCTAGAGGGTTAGACGTCGTTGTTTAAGATGGTCTTCAATTTGCTTGATCCAAGTCTTCTTGGGTGCATCATGCTGCAGTAGAAGGCGATATGGCAGGCGATGGTTGCTCATGCGGCAGACTTGGCCAAACCACTGCAGTCGTCGCTTCTGGATCAGCTCTTCCATCGAGGGCTGCTGGTGACATTGACTACGTATGCTGAGACAGGGGACACTCGGAGAATCTGACACAAACAGCGCATTTGGAAGAGCTGGAGCTTGTTGAGGTCGTGCTTGAGGATGACCCAGGTCTCTGATCTATAGAGAAGAATGGGCAACACCAGTGTGCAGTACAGGCGGATTTTGGTGATGAGGGTGACGTTTGTCTTCTTTCAGACGCACCATCAGAGGGAGGTGAAAGCCGCAGCCGCTTGACTGATTCTTGAGTGTATTTCCGCTGTTGATGCCACTTTCTTTTCTTGCACCAGAGGTATTAGAATTCCTGCACTTGTTTGATTTGCACGCCTTCGAGATGCACGGTCGCTGGTGCTCGTCAGTAGTAAGGACTTTGGTCTTCTCTGCACTGATCTTGAGTCCACAGATTCAGGGTCACTTGAAGAAAACGCAACAGAGACAGTCATTTAGAATTATTCCTCATGTTATTTTCACTGAGGGGGATTTTGTCACTTGCTAACTCATTTAAATGTCCTGGCAGTCAGTCGCTTCTCTGCTGTAAAATGTGAAAATGCCTCTGCTAACTTCAGCAGCACACGCACAGAGTAATAAGAAATAGAAATGACATGAGAGATTCATGTAGCATTGGCACAAAAAATGTGAGATGAATTCAGGTCTTTAATGTCTAACAAAGACAGACATGGTTTAAAATATATTATTATTAAGAATTATCTTTCCAGTGAAGAGTTTATATTGTAATACTACAGCACCAAACTGAAGTGAACCTGCTTTCCACCGATGATCATTAACACACTGGGATTTTCTTTTGTTTCCACATCCATGCGTAGACATATCATCCTGCAGTCAGCGTCACATTTCAGACACTGTAAATGTGACATCCAGTCCCTGAAGATTGCAGGTATGCTTTTAATATGAAGGTATAACTATGATCATTTCTAATAAGCTTTTACTTTCTCACCACTGCCGTTACTTTCTGCTTCCCATGTTGACACAGTGAGTCATAAATGCATTCAAATTTAAATTGGCCAGTAGCAGTTGTGCGCTACATTGCATTCCTGATGACCATTTAAAACTATGAGGAATTGTATGATGTTTATTCTAATCACATTCTTTTAAAAGACAACAGGATGTCTCAGTGTGCCCGTGGCTGTAAAATTAAAGAGCTCAGGTAGTGAGCAAGCACAGTAAGACTGCAGCATACATTCTGAGTGTTATTCTGATGAATAAGCTAAAACTGGGAGTAGTTCTGTGAGGGCACTGCTATCTCCCCCCAGGCTGGTTGGCCCCACATTTGGTACACAAGTTGTTTGGTGCACTGTGCTCCCTCCTGCACGGGAAAGTGACACAGCGTGGCAGTATTGAATTCCCACCGCAGATTCCCTGAGCTATGCAAAGAAAACAAGCAAAGAACACATCAGACTAAACCTTTTCAAGAAGGTCATTGTCTTTGTTGTTTCCATTTTAATGACAAAGGTCTGTCTTCTTCTTTGTCTCTGGGTTTCACTCTTTAGAGATCGTCCGCCTCCATCTCACCCCGTCCCTCCCTTCATGAAGCTTCTGCACGTCCTCCTTCACTACATCCACGAATCTTCCTCCTGCCGAGCAGCTTCATATTCAACATCCTTTTTACAATATTTTCTCCATCCGTCCTCTGCACATGTCCAAACCAGCTCGGCCTCACTTCTCTAACTTTGTCTCCAAGCTGCTCGACTTGCGCTGTCTCTCTGATGTGCTCATTTCTAATCTTGTCCATTCTGGTCCATCCTCCACGCAGACACAGTTCATTACCTTCTGACCTTCTCTATACTTTTCCATCAACAATCTGAAAATCTTTAGAGCTCTTTCTCAGCATGAAGCCACACCGCTGCTCACCGATCATCATCTCTCTTCTTAACGTAGCTTCAATAACTCTTTCTCGTATCGTCGGGGTGAGGCTCATCAGCTTTATCCCTCTGTATTTACTGCAGCTCTGCACATCAGCCCTGTTCTTGAAAATCAGTACGAGTACACTTCTCCTCAGGCATCCTGACTGTCCAAGAGTGTGTTAAGCAGTCTGGCCTAAAAGTCCACTCCCCTCTCTCCTATAAATCTCCATAACTTATGTGGACCTGCCGCCTTTCCACTCTTCATCCTTCTCCTAGCTGCCCTCATTTCCTCTTCACTATATTCCTCTAATTGTCCCCCTCTCTCATTTTCTTAATAACAAAGACTTGTTTTAATATATATTTCAGACTTTGAGTGTTTCTTCTAGTCACCTTTTTCACTCATCATGTGTTTATCCACCTCTCTGCATTAGTTATTATTAATCTCTGGCTCTCTCGAGTCTTTGTCCTGTCTTCCTCTGTTTAATCCCGACCAATCACAGCAGATGGCCCCGCCCCTCCCTGAGCCTGGTTCTGCTGGAGGTTTCTTCCTGTTAAAAGGGAGTTTTTCCTTCCCACTGTCGCCAAAGTGCTTGTTCATAGGGGGTCATATGATTGTTGGGTTTTTCTGTATGTATTATTGTAGGGTCTACCTTACAATATAAAGCGCCTTGAGGTGACTGTTGTTGTGATTTGGCGCTGTATAAATAAATTGAATTGACTTTCAAGCAATTCAATTCAAGCTTCTCTGTGCAAGTAAAACTAGAATGAACCGTATACCTGTCGTGGCTTCACGGTTTGTTTTTTGACTTATGTTCGGGCTTTATAGTCTGCTGTCAGTGGTTGGATCTTGTTTCCTTCAGTCTTGTCGCTGTGTTTGTCTTTTGTCTCTATGTCAAGTTTGCGTGTGTGAGTCTTTCAGCAGTTACTTCCTGTGTTACTTTTATGGTCTTTTCTCTTTTGTGCTTTGTGTCTAATTTCACTTCCCTTGTCTCGTTTTTCCTGATTTGTTCCTGCTGTTTTCCCGCCTGTTTCCTCTCCCCTCGTTACCTGGTGTGTGTTTACCTGAGCCTCCTCTTGTCCTTGTTGTGTCCTCCCTCAGTGCTTTGTGCTCCCTTGTCCTGTGTGTTTCCCTAGATAGCTAGCTTTCCTGGCTCCAGCCCTACTTGTATTTTGAAAGGAGTTTATTAGAACATATTAACATTCATGGAAACAGTGTACACCAGGCAAAAACTGTTTATTTTTAATTCTGAAAAGCTTGAAAGTCACTGATGGCTATGACTTCCTTTATTCTCCAACGCAGCCTGAACTCTCTCAGGCAACTTTCTTTTACTTTCTTCATGAATCGTTCTGCGAGCTTCTTGAAGGACATTTAAAACTCTTTTTTTGGATCTTTCTTGCTTTTGTTCTGTTCTGCATCAAGATGATTTAACACTGCTTCAGTAATGTTGAGGTCCAGGCTCAATCCATGACTGATAGTCTTTCATTGTATGTTTCTGCCCAGGTGTGCTTTCACTGCACTGGCAGTGTGTTTGGACCACTGTCATGCTGAAAGATTAAGCCATAGCCAATCAGAAGTTTTCTGGATGGATCAAAACCTGACAGCACTTTTCTACATTCATAATTTCATCACTTTTGACAAGATTCCCAGCACCACTGGCTGAAATATAGCCCCAAACCATGACAGAGCCCCCATTGTGTTTCACAGATGGCTGTAGACACCCACTGTTTTACCTTTCTCCTGACCTCCTCCACACTTACTGACTTGTTAGTGCAAAAATATGATTTTCTGCCTGTCAAACTGCATTGTCCTTGGCATTTCTCGCAGATTCAAGTAAAAAAAATGCTAAAATATTATGTGTTTTGCAGCAGGCCTCCAGTAAAAATGCCTAAAAATACAAGTCAAAATTGGTTCTCTTTGCTAAGTTTTCTGTAAACACAACACTGACTCAGGTGCCTATTTTTCAGACTTGATTTACAGGTCAGTGTTAAGTGGCTCAACAAGCAAACAAGAGAAATCTTCAGAAAATGGTCATGTACAAGGACTAGTGTGAAAATGAGAGGAAAAAATAACAGCCAGCGTCCAAAGAAAAACTTTAAAGACCTTCAAAATGTTGAAGAATTATTGCTTATGACCATTTTAAAAAACCTCTGAGGAAATCTAACTCCTTGAAAGCAAAATATAAAGAAATCATGGGTGGATGCAGACTTTTGCACAGTGTGTTTGTATATTTTATAACAACTTTTGAAATGAATGAATGCCTGAAAAATCATGACTCTCAACTTTAGCTCTCACATGCACCCAAGCCTGCACAGCCTGCTATAAAAATAGCACATCACCAACGGCTTGCTCCAAACAGCATTTTGCCACCTTTTAAATCCCAATGCGCAACCACAGCAGTTATGCATATAAGTGAAAAGAAAATAGAGCATTAAAAAACTTTTCTGGCTTAACAGTTTTTATTCTGTTCCAGCAAGGTGCTAGTTTGAAAGAACAGAAGATGAACAACAGAGGTTTTAAAGTTTTACAAACTGCCATAAGGTTTGAAATGAGATGCATACACTTCACACAGGCACATCCCACACACCATAAAGATTCCACTCCACGTTGCTTTGTAGGTAGAGGAAAACATAGGAGTACCATTTATTGTAATCTGGTGCAATTCGTAAACTTATACAAACTTTTAAACAAGTATCCATCCATCCATTTTCTTCCGTTTATCCGGGGCCGGGTCGCGGGGGCAGCAGCCCAAGCAGAGAAGCCCAGAAGAGGCGCCCAGGGGGCATCCTTGTCAGATGCCCAAACCACCCCAACTGGCTCCTTTCAATGTGGAGGAGCAGCGGCTCTATTCTGAGCCCCTCCCAAATGGCCGAACTTCTCACCCTACCTCTAAGGAAGAGGCCAGCCACCCTTCGGAGGAAGCCCATTTCCGAAGCCCATTTTAAACATCTAGTAGTAGAAAAAACAAATATCTTTACGTTGATATTGGGTCAGGTTTAAAAAATTTCGATTTTGGCAAACACTGGCTTTGAAGAATCCTAGTAAGAGTTCAGGATCTGAGCTCTCACAGGAGTGAGACTTGAGCGATGCAGACCTCACATCAGCACTGAGGCATGGAGTATGGCAGTTGACAAATGGTTTACATGCACTGAGTGGTAGGCCCCCTCTGGCCAAATAATGCTGAGGACACCAGAGAGTCTGCACTGGTCTCCACAGAGCACAGATTAAAATCTTTTGAATAGAAGGTTTACATCATTCATTAAGTCCCCCACTGCCCGACTCCTCTACCAAAACTTGTGCACTTGTTCACATCCTTTCATGGCCCGAGATCCTTTATCAGAGAACAGTAGTCATATTAGAGCGCAGCTCGAGAGTGAGCTGCATGCTAAATTAGAGAGCACAGTGACTCAGTGTTCCAGGTAGCTCCTTCTGTGTTGTGCTCATCCTTTTCATTTGCATTCACAGTGGAGCACATTCTTTGCCAAGCAGCTCACACCACGAGGCCAAGGTCAGGTATTGTCTTCCTCATACACAACAGACTTCCCAGGTCTATCCCCTCACGCCTGACTGCCACCGCAGCTAAATGCCTTTGAACACAGCTGGTGCATTGGCCGTGACCGATCAACAAGTCTCGGCTGGGGCACAAAGACCTTATCAGCGCGAGCGAACTCATTATGCACATGTGGGAACGTATGAATTTCGATAAATTGTCCACAGTCTGCTTAAAGCACAATCAATCTGCAATACCAACAAATACCTGCAAAGTGGAAAAGAAGTAGCCTGCATAAACAACAATAGAACCAGCCTGTTTAGCGTCCTGGCAGTAGGAGATAAGCACTTTGAAAAAAACAAATAAAGCCATCATTTGGAAGTGTATTGTAATTCATCTTCCTCATTTTTTGGTCTTTAGTTCGAGTACCTGATCAAATAGCATGATTCCTGACAAACAAATGAAACAAACATCTTTTTCTAATGTCGAGCGTCAACATTGGAACCAAGTAATACTTCTAAAAGTTTCTAAAATTGTCAGAGAAACTTCCGATTGACCTTTGCACAAAGCTTTACAAGGCACATATTGTCAGGTAAGCTTCCCGTGGCATATAAATCGCACATTTAGAATGAATTAACGTCCTGAGCTGTTTTTAATGTCACATTTGCTTCGCTGTGACCTTGCATGAAACATTTCCTTCTCATCTCACTTCGATGATAGACTGCTGCATTTTGGTTTATGAGGATTTCATGCCCATCTCTTCCCTCATATGTTATAGCAGGTGGCAATCTGACAACTCAATGATTTTATCCCCATTTTTCAGTCCGCGATCGATTCAGCTTTTAGTTAATACTTGCCAACATCTTTTCCCGTCCTCCATAAAACTGTGATTGTTTTACCTTCCATTTTTCAGACCTTGAAAAATAACTGACCGATATGTACAGTCCTCAGGCTCATGATGTAGGAGAATGCACGGATGTGTCACTGTATAAATATGCTGCAGTGGTACTTTGCATATTTTAAGGGTTTTTTTTAATTCTTGCATATGGCACATACTTTAGATGAAGAGAGAAAGTGATACAGACAAATTACAAAGTAAAACTGGAACATAGGCATTGTCGGAGAATGGGATGCATATATTTCTGGATGCAAAATGCCTCTTAGTTCCTTCGTACGCCATCTGGAATTGTTTGGGACAATGTTGCAAATCTCATTTTCTAAGCAGTAGGTGAAAATGAGAGTTTGGTATGTCGGTTTTGATTTTTTTGTACTTGTATTGTGAGGAGCTCGTTTAAATGAATACTACACAACAGCCAGAACACTTCTGCATTCATGATCATTTACTGTTTTGGCAAACGGGTGCTGTTTTCTGATTATGTACATTTTTGTCATCCTAATTACATATATAAGTACAATCTGCACTTTTCTTGTTTGCACTCCCTATTATCAAAAATAGCAAATGGGTATGTGTATATTGGAAACTGAACACCAGAAGGCCGGTCATTCAATTCCATCTTTTGTTCAACATTATATGAAAAGGCAATATAAATGAATGATATATGCAACATTGTGTAAGGAGGTTAGACGTGAAAAAAGGCTTGTGAATATACTGGTCCTCTACACAACGCTGCACTAGGCACACACGCTGAACAGTTACACACAGACAAGCAAGCAATTAATTCATTAAAAGCTCTTATAAATGCTTTGTGATCAGAGACCTTATCAGATATTTTTCCAAACAATCATCGTGTCAGGGTCCCCGGGACGTTGACCCACTGTTTTCAGTTTGTTCATGTTTCCTGCTTTATTATGTTAACCTCGGTGTGTGTGCATTTTGTCCTGTTCCACTTCCTGTGTGTGATTAATTAGATTAAGTTCACCTGTGTGCTCCTATCATCATCATTAGCCTGGTATTTGAGCCCTCAGTTCCTGTTGTTGTCATTGTTGCTGTCAATCCCGCTTCAGTTTCAGTTTAGTCATCCATTCAGTCAGTCTATCTCTTATGTTCTGTGCATCCGGCTAACATAGTAAACACCAGCCTCACCAACCCGTGAGTCCTGCGTTTGGGTCCTCTGGTCCTCTTCTCCACATCCACACAGCGATCGCCCTGACACATCGTGTAGATGTTGATTGTAGTGATGTAGGTAGAGGGTCGTCAGCGTGCACTTGCTGAAAGAAATCAGACAAATGCCATCAACTTCTGAACAGCTTTAAAAATTCTGACAAATGCTGGGCAGGGCTTTAGTGAGGTATGCATATTTATACATAAACATACGTCTGATACACACACACACGAAAAACTGAAAGGTTTGTGGTTTCTAAAGAGAGGAGCAGGTGAGTCACATCGTCTAGTGAAATGAGTTATTTTGCATTAGCAAAATTTTAATTTTTAAGTGGGCCAAGTTGTTACTCAATATTAACATGCAGTTCAATATATAATGAATGAACCTGTAATAAAGAATTAAAAAACAACTGTCATTTATTAATGAACAAACTCAAAACACCAAGTTTTCTCCCACTATCAAGTCTGGAAACTTCATTGTGCTGAATTTCAGTTGTTTCTGAATTTTCTATCAATGTTTTTTGTTTTTCATTTGCATTTTCTAATTTTTCTCCCAAACTATCATACAGCTGAATTTGTTCATACTTGGAGTTTGTTTAGAACTCGGTGACAGCTCTTCATCTGCTTTTCTAATCAGTGCTTAAACATTTTCATGTGAAGTGACGTGACCTCCCCCCGGCTCCATACACGCTGTTCTCAGTCATTTTCCAAACATTATAAGCATATTTATTTTGTAATAATTATGTTTTCTTTTCTAAATTAGGTTGTCATGAACAACATTGTCAAATTAAAAAAAAACAACCTACAAATATCACGAGTGAAATTTTCCAATACCTGTGGTCTTTGTGTCAAAGTGTCCTTGATCAGGATACTGAAGCAGAAAAACTGCATCGCTGCTGTGTGATAGAGAAAGTGCAGTATGTATAAGATAATCGTCCTGTGTGGATGGGTGAATGTTGCTCGTAGTCTAAAGTGCTTTGAGTGGTTGAAAAGACCAGAAAAGTGCTATATAAAAATGCAGTCCATTTAATACAACAATAAAAACACTGACAGGCAATTCCATCTAAATCGTATCTTTTGTATATCAGCCTGGAGCTATTTTTTATTATTGGGCTAGACTCTATAGTTTTGATTAAGGAAAACGTCAGTCCTGTACAGGTGTAGACAGATAATATTCCTCCCTACAGTCTAAATTTTCTTCAAATTATCCTAACGAAACACTAATCTGACACTAGTCTGGACTATAACCTGGAGTAATTCAGTCAGTGCATCATGGACTGCTGTTACTAGGCAAAGTTGGGTCTCCTGATTGGGATGATTTTAGAGGCCTGGTGGACAGAAGACAACAAACATAGCTTTTTATATCCTATAGGTCACAAGTTGAAGCTGCCAGAGAAATATCTGCAAACTACTGTCATTAAATACACATCACTCAAAATATACTGTATCATTCCAGGAGTTTTACAAAGCACTTCATAATGTGTTTCTAGGCCCATTAGCTCACCAATAGCTGCAGTCTTGCCCAAGGACACATGGAGAGGCCAGAGATCAAACCACCGATTAGTTGACACACTTGTCCGCTATCTGATTGGTTCCTGGCTTGTCCCACGGCCGACAGATGTTGAATGATAACCAGCACAGAGAGCAATCTACAAGCTTTGCTGTGTCAGACATCTTTGGAGTCCTTCGCATGGCCATTATAATTTGGTTCATGTTTATATTGTTTCTCTAAAATTCAGCAATTTGAGAGCCAACCAGCATCCTGCATGTGATATTCCGACCCTGTGAAGCAAGGCTTTGTCAAATAATTAACTTTTCTTCTGTGAACGACCGTAATAATTTGAGTTATTGTTGCAGAAATGCTCAATTTCATCTTTGCATGCCATCCACAACTGGAGTCAAGCCTATCCAGTTTTCCCAGTTTCACAATGAAAATGTCAAAAGTCGAGCTAATGATTTGGATTGTTACCAGCCCGAGCAGAGGTCGAGTACTTTTCTCATCCTTGCATCTAAATTGCATAGCATAATAAGTATTTATACTGTAGGAATACTGTATACTGTATAAAAGTGCTAGTAGCGTTAATAAGATTAATCAGATGTACCTGTAGCTTTGACCTCATTAAAAAAAAAAACCTGAATTGCAAAACAAAAAAACAGAATCAGTGTGCAAGATAAATAAAACTGCCACCTTTACATAAGTTTGATTTCTATGGTTAACATAAATGTGACAAAGACGTGTTTTCATGATTAAAAGATAAAGAGATGAAGCATGTTTGACTGGCTCTAGATGGCTGTTTAGAATAATCTCGTCAATACTGTAAACTACAGTAATTATCAGTAATTATAAATCACTGCCTGGAAAAAAATATGTTTTTAAAAGAGTTACATTTGCTCGGTTGCCATGACCACCGTTGTGCATATCGAGAATCAGTGGTTATGTCTTCTTTGTCTCGCACATATTCAGATTGTTTGGACTGCACTCCTGCTGACTTACCTTTATACCTTTGTGCAACTGATGTGGTACTTTATGCAGTCTGTGGACAGCTGCTGTTTTCATTATAGCCACTGTGTGAAATTCAAATCAGCTGCAAGACCTTTAAAATACAAAGAATAACAACCAGTATGTACACTGACTGACCCACATCTTCATCATTTGACTCTAAGTTGCATTCTTCAACCTCTGGTTAAATTTACACATAACACAGTTTGAATCCTACATGCCGGCACAGTTTGAAGTAACTCTAGTTTCATAATGACACGGCTTGCAGTATTTTTCACTGCATGTATAATGCATTCACAATTACATTTGTACCTGAGTAATCTGCTTGCCCTATTATTCAGTTATATGCACGGCCTGCAGATTCTTTGTAGTTGCAGCAGCAGTCCAGAAGAGGAATGATGTTAGTCACTGTAACCATTAGACGGCAGAACTATTGTAGAGAGACACAAACAAATCTCATCATGTGTTTGGCAGCTCTAACTAGTGGATTGTGTCCAAGTTAACAACTTAATTACACAGCAGAGCTCCTTACAACTACAGACCACATTATGTGGCATTAAGTTAAATGGTTTAAATGCTTGAACGTGAAAAGATTTGCACTTATAGGCCAGCGAGCGGATCCATCAGAAAGTGTTTTTTTCCCTCGAGTCCCAAAGCTGAAAGCATAACGGTGACACAGGAAGTCGTACACAGCAGAGAAGAGTAATCAATGGTTATTATCGGTTATTTCTTTAACAGTGTCACGTCAAAGATATTGCTTGGTGGTTCTTTTCCAGTGTGACCCTGTTTTGAATCAAAGCATCTTCATTTGACATTATCAACAAGAGCTTCAAGGGTACCTGCAAATAACTAATTTTACCGCCACGGGCACCGGACAGTGTAATGTGTGGCCGGCTTTAATTAAGAACTAATTCCCATTGTTCTCAAGGGCTTTCACATTCTTCCCTTTAAGAGCACAAGGAAAAAAATGGCTGCACAATGAAAGGTCAGCACGTCTGGCGCTTTTAAATTTTGTTCATGTGTAGCTCAGAGCCTTTATTAAAATGAGCGTCATGCAGCCTTCTGTGGGGCTCACTGCAATCAGCGGTTTGAAATTCAGAATATTTTTATCAGCAGAATTCTCAATCATTTATTTCTTAACATGAAGAAGGCAAAAAAAAAAACAAACTAATTATCAGACAGGATGAGGTGCCTGAACAGGATAGAATAGACATTTATTGTCATTGTCCATGTACAACAAAACTGTGGGTGCTCCACACCAACTGTGCTGGAATAAAACATAAATAGTAGACAGCAGAATAAATAACAGGACGAATACATTGAAAACCAGAGGAAGGCAGACAACAAGCTCATCCATACGATTAAACACAGTTCACAGAGACCGCAGCGACACGTTCAGTCGTCAGGCTCTGAAACAGTGCGGCTGCTTTTTAATAACTGCTGAATTATGTGTTTGGGGTGTTTGGGGGAAATGGCCTCAGCATTGCTACAATTTATGTTAAGTAAACCTAAAGAAAATCAAACGATTCACTCTAAAAATCATCAATCTGAAATCACATTTCATTTAATGGTTCTTGCTACAAACATCACCGCTCCACATTCAAATATCGCATCAAACTGGAGAAGATTTAACTTGAGCATGAAGTCAAAGTTTCCCAGCAGAACTGAGCCTCCTTAAGATGCTGTCAGCAGTGCAGGTGTCAGCATACACCACTTTCATCTCCATTTACTGCCACCAAATGAAACCGAACAATAGATAACAGCCATCCCGGCAGATCAAACGCCAAGCTGAGCTCTTGGAAGTTTCCTGTATATTTCCCTCAAGTATCTCACCTTTGCTGCGCTGTCTCACACTGCAGCCAGAAGGGAAAGTCATTACTAATTAACATGTGAGAGCAGGCTGCTGCCAAAGTGGCTCCGAGACACTGATTGACTCGTGGCTTCGGGCTCCTGGCATGAACAATTCAAATTGCATTCCAACATGTCTTCAGGCAGAGGCAACAATGCCACACAAAGGCTCATCTGCTAATTATACTTCTTAAGCTATCTGTGTGTGTGTTATTGGCCACAATAGCTGAATGAATGAGAAAGGCCGGGTTGCTGATTCCACTGGAAATGTGGCAAATCCTCCACCTGCAGACTTGTTTGCAGGGCTAATCTTCAGGTGATTCTGGAAAACATGCATAATCTCCACACAATCTCTTGCTATAGTAAGGACACTTTAGTAACAAGCAGGTGGCACGCGGCTTTAGGACGACGCTTAGAGACAGTAAATACTGAAATTCTTAGCTAAGTATAAAATAATAAAAAAGTCCATTTTCTAATGTATTTTCTAAGGCCCGTTGTCATTATTTTATAAAGTATAAGGTATGTATTAGTGTCTCAGGACCTTCTGCAACATAAAGCTAAACCATATAACTGAGAAAATGATCTCATCTGTTATATTTAAGTAATTAGTGATCAATACTCTACATAAATTCAGCATTATTGTGGAGTAACCCGGCAACAGTGGACATTACAGCAGGCAGAAATCAATAAAATGGAAATCAATTCATGCCTATATTAAACTGGACACTTTCTACGTGCAACAGCAAAAAAAGCTAAAACTGATGAAGTAACCATCTCTGCAAGCACCACACTGTGTGCACTTTTATGTTCACTGTCAGTATTTATACCAATATGCATTCAGTATTTTTGTGCAGTCTTATTTAGGCTACATATGCTCCAACTATGCAAATGTGTTATATGTAATTATGATTTTGCTCTGTGACACAGTTTGTCACGATCTCCAGGTTAGAAATGTAGATCCTAGAAACTGTAACGCACTACAGCATATTAATGAGAGCACTTTAAATTTTGATTCAAGTATGTGTAACTTCAATCATTTGCCTCTAGTCATATATAATTGAAAACATTGTTCATTTTTCAGTTTTATAGCCAACAGACAAAAGTGAATTTTATAGCTTGACTTGTTTTTCCATCACCTAAGTCTGTTTTTTGACCCGTCTGTAACTGACTCGATTGGCTAACAAAATCAGCAAGGGGCATGTAAAAGAAAAAGAAAAGCCGAGGCATCCAATACTATGACTTAACTCAGTGATGTACTGTCAAGTATTGATTTTTTTCTTTTTTTCTGCAAGGAAAGTTTTGCGATTTTATGTCAGGACCTCTTCAGATGCAGCAGGACTAATTGCATGTGTTCTGGCAAAGATTCTTTTCTCCTTCTTCTTTTTCATCTTCTCGTTTTCAACACATCTTATTCAATCTGATGTAAATCCAACAGAGCCAGCAGGGATTGTGAAGGTCATTGGGAGCAGCTGCGCCCATATTAATGAGCCACAGTCATCGCTAATGGAGCTGCAGTAATAAATATTGACACTATTGAATCATTACGATGAATCCCGGGTCTCACGGTGGCCCTGCACTTGGTCAAGTTCATTTTTCCTCATCTGTTACTTTTCATCTTCTGCGCTTTCACAGTCCATTACAGCATGTCTGCGTCGAGCACACCGTGTCCTCGCTATTGTTCCTCATCCTTCACACACTGTAATCAATCAACCATTAACAGCATTAATAGCTGCTTACTATCAGAAGCAGGATATACAACCTCTGTATATTTTATATATCTTATTTTATTGTTTACTTTATTTCATTTGTAAAACATGTATATACATACTATATACACACTCAAACACACACACGTAGAAAAACATATTTAGTATACACATTCAGTAATGTATATACCTTTACATATTGTACATATATTTATTACTTTTTAGATTAGCCATTTTTATATTTTGCTTGTTTTACATTATTGTATTTTGCACAACTCTGTTGCTTGTGAAGCTCGCACACAAGAATTTCACTCACATGTACTGTACCAGTGTACCTGCACATGTGATGTGACAATAAAAGTGATTTGATTTGATATCGGTAAAATATAGAAGATATCTCAAAAAGAATCGTTCGAATTCAAAAGGCAACATTTGTTACACTGCTGGACCTGGAAGTTTGATCTATGTACATGTCCAACGTTTCCTCCTCCAGATGCATGACACATGTCTGTAGACACTGCTGTTATTATGCTACTTAGCAGCAACTACGAGAAACTCACGAATCTGTGCAGCGGTACGTGTTTCGATTGTTACCGTTGAACAGCTGCAGAGTTAAAGCACTTTGAAATCAGATGACTGTTTTTGATACGCCCAACAAAACGTTGTACTGTGATACTAAGAACACATGCTTACCAACGTGACACCACAACCTGTTCTCTTTATGCTTAACCTCGGAGCATGCATAAGAGCTGTAAAAATAATAATAATAATTAATACCATGTTGGCAATTAATTGACAAATGCTCTATTTCACGACCAGTCTCTGTGTGGCTGACCCATATATTCTGGTAACATTTATAGCTCATAACATCAGTGAGGGGATTTCTTTGATTAAGACGGGGTAATGGACAAGACAGAAATGCATTGTAAAGCACTATCGTGCTGGCTCCTAATTGCCTGATGACTTTAATTAAACTTCAGGCTTTTATTCGTGACTAATCACACAGGCTCGCCGTTCCCAGCCCTCCTTTAAATGGTACTTGCGTGACTTTTTGCAGATGTCAGCGTTCCATTAATAGTGAGTTGCTTCAAAAAGTGGCTTTTAGCAGGACTCGTGCACTGTACACACACGAGTAGTCAAGTGAGACAGTTTGTCATTTCTACCATTGCAATTTGTCACTAAGCTGTTACCATGAAGTATAAATCAATAAGCTCTTAAACAGCCACCAATTACATATCATCTCTCATATCAATTATCAATTTATTGCACATTACCGTCACTCCATTATATCTCCCATAATATGTGCAGAAGCAGTAAAAGCCCTCTGTGCTGTTCAACCCATGTTTTAGCACATCTACTAGTAAGACTATGAATGCACGCTCCATATTTTACTTTTATGATTCAAATAAATAGTTCTCCCTGCAGTAGGAGAGAAGGCACTCTGAGAAGAAGCTTTTATTTCAAGGGGTTCAGAAGTTAATGCCTTACTTATATATTTTCTAACCTTTAAAATGATGCCAGCTTTGTCACAATTCTGCACAGAAATGCCTCTGCTCCGCCTGTAACCTTTAGAAAATTGCAGACTATGGGCTGAAATAATAAAATTACTCATCAAGAACAGAGCGAATGTTATAATAAGTTAGTACTAAAATACACAAGGTTCAGCAGGCTGAAGGATTATATAGTGTAACAGCATGTGGACATTGTACTGTATGGTAGTTTCTGTGGTGTTGGTGCACATGCTGTACCCTTAGCAAACGGTTATATACAAGAAGTGGGAGAAAATAAACTTTTGTCATCTTGTACAGTTTCATAATAATGAAAATGAATTTACTGGACAAATATAATAACTGTAGTACATTATAATCTGTCTGCACCCATCATCTACAACACCTCCATCACATGGTCTGAGCATCTAAACAGCATCTGTAAAATGTGGTTTTAAAAAAGCCTTTTGAGTCTGAAAGGAGAAACAATGAAGTTTGCAGATCAGCGCATTTTGTTAGGAGGGAAGTAAATATGCTTTTTATCTGTAATTTTATTAGTAATTCGAGTTCATAAAGCTCCACTGTGCATTTCTGTAAATCTGAGTAAAATAGCATCATTGTGCAGAGGTGAGCTCCGACACCAGTTACTATATTTAATTGCTCAAATCTAGCTGATGTGATCATTTGTTGTGCATTCAGCTGCAGATAGGGTATTCTCATCCTTGCTCTCGCAGCTCAGATAAAGAGCTGAAGGAAAATTCGTAAGACTCGCTCTTTCAGCTGGGAGTACAGTAAAGATCTGCATGGCGATAGGAGAAGTGCAGGTTTATGCAAGACAGCTATGACATTTAAAGATCAATATCCACCAACAGATTGGTTCATTGAACTCAGGAGGCTAACCGAGCGTCTGGAGCGTTGACAGCGTGGGAAAGCAGAAATGTCAGAGATGCCACATTTTTGAACTAAAAACTGGAAAGAGCAGAAAGTCAAATACAGATGCTTCTTTATTGAATTTTTACAAAAGCAACATGATAAAGTCAAATTATTCTGATTTTCACAGAAAGAGCAGTCTGTGACGCAGACGTGGCAGATGTGAGAACGTAAATGTCTGACTTCACTTGAGCCTGACATTAAATGGTCTTTACCCTTTCTACCATGGTAACCGAGACATCTGATATCGCGAGCACGGGGCATCGTGATGTCTTATCTCTTCAGTAAGAGGTGGACTCTTGCTGGAGAGAGGAACGAATTGGATGATTTATTTTAGGGCACAACTGACTGCTTTGTCTCTGTGGCAGAGCTTCAGGTCTAACAAAAGCGTGCACCTCTGCAGAAGCCATGGCTGATATCTTACTTAAAGTGCATGAATCGTTTGTGCCGCAGCAACCCAGTACAGTGTTATACTACTGCTGTGTTCAAAGGAAAAAGGGGAACGCAGGGAAATCAGTCTTTATTTCCGTTTCTTCTGCTATTCTTTAAAATGCAAACTTGAACAACAAAACTGAAGCGCATCTGTGGTTGTCTCACTGCTGCCTAACCCTTGATTTCATAATCAACCGACTCAGACTGTTTCCAATCAAAACTGACTTAATTTGACAAAATGCATTTTAATTTGCAGATTTCAAAGTGCAGTATTTTCAAAAATGCTGACACAGTGTGAGAAAAACCAAGACAAAAAATGAAAATATAAGGCAAGCTCAAATCCTGTATTCTCTTCAAACTGGGTCGTTCCTTTAACTCTTCTGTGGACGTTTCTTTAATCTGGCATCAGGTGTGATGTGTTTCACAGGTATAAAAACCTCCTGTATTCCCTTCCTGTGCTAATGTCTCACCGATGCAGAAGGGTTTGGTTCACATCAGAAGCTTCTAGAGTGCTCTTTGGGGGCTGCAACCGAGAAATATTATTAATGAACTACTGGAGAAGTTAGAGAGTCATGTTCAAATTGATGCAAAGAGAAAACCTTTCAACCTGCCTCAGCAGAAGGCTCTGTGATTTCATCGAGCCGGTGGGTCCCTGGAGGCTCACAGCAGCAGAAGAATGTGGAAGGAGGGAAAAAAAGGCATTTTCCAAACCTGAGTGATTATTCTCAGCGATTCAGTCATTACTCGGAAGGCTAAAGAAGAACGATGCATATTTATTATTTATGAAACGGCACACCTTTCAGCGTCTAGGAGTGACATATCACATGCAGAATATATACCCTGCAGCACTGGGCACACATTCAGTGAGTGAAGCCATCTGTCATGTTGAATCTGACACAAGGTTCAGGTTATTGATTTTCAGAGGCTAGGCTTGGTGGGAGGTATCTACAGGTGCCATCAGAGAAGCTCCCACTGCTCAACATTTATAGCTTCACTAACTTACTGAAACTTTTTTTTGGACTGTTTGAAAAATCAATGAGGAGACTTCAGTTATTACCGAACGGCTTCGAAGCCACAAACCTAACGAGCTGTTTGCTAAATTCTAATTGGTGCTTCTCACTGTGCAACAAGGAGTTTAATATGAAAAAATCCAATATTGTTGTAAATCCTCTGCAGCAGCAGGCAAAGGTTATAAAACAGGGATAAAACATAATCATTCAAGTAATGAGGAGAGCTTAACAATAACACAACCAGCACAGTTTATTCACTCAGACTGAAGAAAAAACTTTGATCACTGTTATGTTCTGATTAACTTCTTTGCTGTTATCTGACTGTCACACATCAAATATAATATTCATTACATTTAATGTTTGGATTTTTCTCTCCTGCCTCCGGCTGCTTCAGTCCATCCAAATCAGAACTATAAATAAGTGTAAGATCATGACTCTGCTGTCACGCTCCATAAGCTTGATGCCTGGTCTATTTTCCTATCAAACTCAGGGGGGACTTTGCAGGTGAGAACCTCATTCCAGAGTGCCTTTAAGCTGTGTGCGCGTACACAGTAGACACAGTGTATCAACCCTTCTTTATATTTTCCTTTCCCCGACCCTCCAGTCACAAACTTGTTAATAATACAATATCACCCTTTGCATTTTTTAAAAGCCTTCTTTAAAAAAACGTACTTTGAGATTAAAATCAGTAGAGAATAATTTCCCGCTCCCCACGGTAAACAGCTACAACATAAATCAGTTAAGCTTTCTTTTTACGGGAACGCCACAGGATTCGCTGGACAAATTAGAGCACCATTAAAATGATGAAAATTGAACCTGACAAGCGAAGGGCTACCTCAAAATGTTTAATGAGCCTGCATACTGTCAATAATGGGTGTTGTTGACATTGTGTGTAGCACAAACACACACGCACACATACACACGTCTCAAGACTGTTGCTGGTAATTATTTGACAAGGCAGCCATTCTCATCTGTTGTTGTATAAACAGTGAGCTTTAGCATAATAAGTCCACAAGCCTGCTATCAATCAAGGCAGAGGGATTACAGTGGACTTAGTTTAAGCTTTGATTTCCATATACGGGACTTGAATGTACAGAAGCTCCCGTCTGCGGCGCTCTCTTTCTTTACCACACGTGAAAGAGGGATGAGCTCCCAGAGGACATTAGGATTTAGGTAAAGCAGTGCTTTCAGTTTGTTAACTTTAACAGTGATTCTGCAGCTAAAATGCTTATTAAAAGACTATTATTATTATTAGTATTAGTAGCAGCAAAGTCTTAAGTCTTGCAGAACTCCTTTTGTCGAGGTATTTAAAGGTGTCGTGCAGATTTAACTTAAGAGCTGCAGTCATCAGTGATAGTTTAAGATACACTTTCGTCAGAGACGGCCGAGTAGCTTTTCATGGCATTCATGCTTTTTGCTTTACAGCCACACTCTAGAAGTTGATGTTGACGATGGGCAGCGTTTGGGCTTGTTGTCTCTGCCTGCTGCTACAAACAATGAAATGTTCGGCTGCACGGCGCGCTGTGGCGTCTTGGCTCCAGTGCCTGAATGTGTTCTGAAAGCACTGACAGAGTGATAGTCAGAAAACATGAATAGGACTTTAGAAGGCAGAGCATTTAGCTGCATGGTGCCGGGAGATGCCCCGCCACTTACACTATTGGTAGTCACGCACTAAGAGGTTTAAAAATATAATTGAATTGAACCATTAGGCTGTCAGCTAAAGTGGAGGGACGAAATGAAACAAACATCTGGTGAAAAAAGGCTTTTTGTTTCACTCGTGTGCTTGTTAGTTTCAGCATGTGACCACTGCTACTTTCACTGTCACACTGTCAGAGCCATTTAATAAATAGAAGGTGCTGGCAAACGTCCACAAGCTGTCTCAATGTATATTAAATAAATACGTATTTTCCGCACTATAAGGCACACTTAAAATCCTTTAATTTTCTCAAAAATCGACAGTGCGCCTTATGTATGAATTCTGATCGTGCTTACCGACCTCGGACCGATTTTATGTGGTACACAGCGTTCAAACATCTGTCAAAAACGTTTTAGTACGACTTTGGTAAGCTACGAAGCCGCACCGCTTAATGGATTGTGGGAGCATTACGGCTACCGTCAGTGTTGCCAACTTAGCGACTTTGTCGCTATATTTAGCGAGTTTTCAGACCACCTTAGCTACAAATCTGGCGACTTTTTCTGGTGTTATTGGAGACTTATTTATGACGACTTTTTGACGTGAAAGCGCGTATCGCTCCTACTCTCAACAAGCAGCGGTTGCTGCCATTAGCACCTCGCCCGTGCCAAAGCGCTCACAGGCGGAGGATGGTCCTCACACAGCTGCTATCAGGGCAGGAGATGTGCAAACCTATGCGTCCAAATTGCAAATGAATCGCGCATGAGCGAAGCCGCTGCTCCCGCACTGACTGTAACGCAGTCAGTTCTTCTTTCACTGTTATGCTGTTTTGTGGATCACAAGGTTTAAAACTACTTATAAACACACACACACAGAAGGTAACTCCACCAGAGTGCCTATTTCAGGTCACTGTTGCCGGTCCAAGCCCGGGTAAAGGAGCAGGGTTGGAATTGTGACATTAAAAAAAAACAATAATTGCTAAAAGAAATTTAATTTGTAGTTCTAAATAAATTCTAAATGCATTTAGGACGTTTTTACTCACTTTATGTCTCTTCCACGATGTTATTTCTCTCTCCAACAACGTAGGTTACAATTACATTAGCATGACCAATTATGCAAATTAGGCGATGACGTCATTTAGCGACTTCTAGCGACTTTTAGGACAGCCAATAGTGATTTTCCTTATGCTGGGCATACACTATGCGATTTCTTCAGTCGCGTTATTCAGCTTCTGCTCAAACTGCACGATTGACTCGCAGGGGTTATAAGTTTGTAGATCACGATGCAGGGTGTCACGCTATATGGCCCGATGCTCTGATGTGACCTGAGTGCTCACACTGTGCGTCCATAAAATGAAGGTTATAACAGAAAATCTGTCGCTCGCTCTCCCTCTGTGTCTTTCACTCACACAGACACGCACACCACCACCATCAACTTTGCTAAATTGCTAATGAAAAACATTGATCAGGTAGCTGTGATTGAGCAGCAATGTAAATCCAACTATTTTCACGGTTGTTGTGGTCGTGATAATTTTGTGAGGCCACACTGAAAAGGCTCGGATGAGCTTGCCAAAGTTGTGCCTTCATCGCTTGTGTCCAGATCACACGCTGCACTGCCGTGCTACTCCGTCTTTTTCGCCGACATTTATGTGTTTGCGCGTGTGCAGTGTGAGAAACTGCGGTGACACCCTCACGACCAAGCGATTGATGATCGGGAGCTGGTCATGAGGTGTTAAACGCTTCTCGTTACCCCACGTAAACTACACGATGCACGACACACGATGAAGGCCAAACTCGGCCCGATCACCAAAACCGTCGCATGACTGAAAAATCGGCTCAAAATGACCCAAAAATCAAACAGTGTAAGCCCAGCTTTACTGAGGAGTTGGCGACACTGGCTACCGTAGTCAGGAGCCTCGCGGAGTAATCTGGGTCCTAAACTCCATCTCTTAAGGGCCCAAAGTCAAACGAACACTGCAGCATCACTGAGAGTTAAAAACTGTCTAAATTCTTTCATCTTTAATAAAATGATCTGCGCTGCTGCTTTACCAGGTGTAACAATGAAGTTTAACATCCAGGCATCCATGAAAACAGAATTTATTAAATTTAACAGAGTTAGAAGTTAGCAGGAAGTTAGCTTGCAAGTTAGCTAAACATGATATAGCATGTTCTGACTGAGAGATTTCTGAAACAAATTCAAACGTACAGCTCTGCTATCACTTCCAACATAAATGAAGACAGAAAACTAAACAGCAGTGACGTTTGTAGGGTTACTGAAGTTGGGCTAGCTGGTATATAATGATGTGCTACGTGATCGCTAGCTACACAGCTATGTTAGCATAACATAAACAGTGAAGCTGGAGGATGAATGCTAACTTTTTTCCACTTGATAAAAGTTAACGTGAGGGTTCCTGATGGTTAGGGACAAATGCAATCGCATGGCAGGATGCTGTAAACGGACCAAACTTCAGTCAGGAGAACAACTGAGATAATCCATCCACAATACCAGGTTAGTCATTAAGTCATGAATCAATGGTACGGAAGTGGAGGAAGCAAGAAGAATGAGCTGAGTAAAGTTTGACTTATCTGACTGGTTACCAGGTTAGGAAAGAAATGTTCTCTACTGGTAAAATACTTCAGTTAGCACTTTTTAGACAAGAACGTATTGCACATTACTGCGCACTATAGGTGGGCGGATAGATCCAAACACCGAAAGTATCGATACCAACACCAGTACTGGTACTGGATCGATACCAGTGAGATGGAATCGTTACTTTTTTCCTCCATGTTCAGTATGCAGCTCACTGAGTTGTGCTGGATATTTTGGGAGGGAGTGAAAACATACCTCAGACATGCACTTTAAAAATGTCTGAACCTTTTTGTGATCGCCGAATCTATTTTTCAAATTTATAAACTGATGATGATCCATCTTATAAGTCACGACACACACTGCTCGTCCCTCAGCTGCCTTTATAAAGTATTGGTGTTGGTAATACTGAACCTGTATTTACTTGGATGCACACCAAAAACTGCAGTATCGCACGCCACTACTGAGCACAAACTGGAGGTTGAACAACAACCACTGAAACAGACGACAGGAAATCATCAGGTATCCAAATTGGTCACTTAAATTGAAGATTCTCGTTCTCCTAGCTCAAGTGCTATATCAGTTTGAGGATGCACTCAAAGCGACCCCCCTTTCTTTGCATCACTGCATCACAGCATCACTCCAGACTTTGTCTTTCAGTTTCATGAATTCATTGTTTCATCAGCAGAGAAAATAAGTGCTTCACCTCTCCTCTCTAATGGAAAAGTACAAAGAAGCAGAAATCTGAATCACACAAAGGGTAGTATAGATATATATATATATTTATTTAAACTTGTTGCCAAGCCTTATGTGTGCATTGATGCTGGTCCACACTTTGGAAATAGAATATATTCAAAGCAATGGGAGTTTCACCTCTGTAGTCGCAGAAGCTCGCTGATGAGGCCAAACACTACATGTTTTATGTTTTCATCATCTTTCATACGATATTTTCTTTTCTATTCATACCACCCAGGTACTAGGCTCTAGGGAAAAACGCTACTTTTCTTCTGAGCCACTGTTGACATTACCAGATATTGTGTATTGTATGTTTTTATAGCAGCCACACAATTTGCTTGCTCTACTTTCCTGGGAAACAGTCTCAGTGTTGGAAAACAGAATTCGCTTTGGAGTTCATTATACCGTCAATGAGAGTAGATGTTTGAAGAGGCATTTCCGTCTAGCATATGAAAAAGCATAGAAACTAGGATGCACTGCCTCTGTTTTTTTTAAAAGCAAAATAAGCACTTAAATTTTAGGAAGCATCCAAACAAGACAAATATTATTAAGCAGAGGAGTTTTCAAAGTGTGGCTGTGAGTACGCAGGAACAAGTGGAGAACTGCACACTTTGGGTATAATTCATTCAAAGTGTAGATTTAACATTTTTCCAAGATAAACGGTCCACTGTTGTGCCGATTCTGAAAATAAATGTCTTTGCTGTACTACATTTGATTGTGTGTGCGCATGCGTTACATGCAGTTCAGCAATTTTATGGAGTGGCTGCTTTAATACACACAATCTGCATGACTTGGACCCACTCGCTCCTATCAGCAAGAGAAGATAAAGCTGAAGTTGCTGGGTGCTCGCTGAGGCGCTAACTCTGCCACTTACTCTGATTCTCAGTACATTCACCCAGCTCACAACCTGCACCAATTATTCTAACTCAACACGCTTCATTCTGTGGATGAGCAGACGTGGGAAATATTTAGATTTCTGTGTTTTGTCTTTGTGGTGAAATATATATCTTATATAGTGCTGTGAATGTTTGCCCATATTTGTCACACTGAAAAGTAACTATGCCGTAAACCTGATAACATTTCCCCGATGGGCTGACGCACTTTTGGGCCGATGGACTCTGCGCACCCGTTTGTGCGTTTTCATTGCTGACGCTGTGTTGCCCAATCAGATCTCTTAATGTGACCGTGTGGAAAAAGTTAAGTGTGGCAGAAGTGGCCAAAAGGTGGAACTGAAAAGCTTAACGGCTGCTGCTGCACCAGCTGTGGAGAAGTGAGGAAGAGACGGAGGAAGGTGAAATACACATAAGAAAATAAATGGAGGGACATAATTAGCAAGAGAGAGATTCAAGGATTCAGGTGAAATGAACTGATGACAGCTATGATAGCTTTTAATATTTGTCACATGCTGCAGTGCAACTAACCCAACAACAACCTGAGGAAAACCTGCTTCAGTATCTATAATCAAACTAAGTGAAATATATGCATATATATCATCATGCATATACGATCATGGCGGGCTCTCCTTCAGTCCAGCCCTGAGGGCTAAGTTGCAGTGACGTCATGGTTGAATAATTGGTAGCGCTGTCTTTAACCGTATTAATACTTTTGTTGAGCTGCTATTTAAACTGGAGCAACATAGTGAATCTAGTTGTTTTAAGCAGTGTGTGGTAATGGTGTTGTTTTCATTAAATGTTCTGAGGTATTTAAGTTTTCTTTGGTGCAGCTCTGTAGTATATTCAGTTATTTTGTTTAATAAGATTTTTTAATTGATTAGCCACGCCTCTGCCTTTGTCAGTAATGAGCATCTGTGCATCTTTTCTAACTGGTAAAACCTTTGCACTGGTTACTGTAATGTGTCCTGGGTTGTAACCCCACCCCCAGGTGGCGTTGTCGGTACCATTTTTAGTTGCTTTTTTCTCTCCTACTTCTCCCTGCCTTATGGCTGTGACTGTTTTGCATCACTGTGGAGGATTTTTGGACACTCTTTGCAAAATTGGTTTAATTCAGCCACACTGGAGGGGTTTTCAGTCCAAACACCCTTTTTAAGGTCGTGCCAAGGCAGTTTATCTGATTTGATTTTTTAACTAGGTCACTCCAAAACCTTTGTTGAGGCCTTCGAGGTGGCCCTGCTGGTTTGTTTTCAACCATTGTCAAGCAGCAACGCAGCACCAGACTGTTACACTACCACCACCATGCATGACTGTTGGAGAGGAATTTTCACTTACATCAGATATGCTCCACTGCAGTCTCCCAAGATCCTGAATGCTGAATGGTGATTGGTTGACAAGTGGGAAACGATTAAACAGAATGCAGCATGAAAAGCAGAGACAGTGGCTGCAGTGACACTTGCTTGGTTTTCTGAAGCACTGTTAGTTTAACACCAAATGCAATGACTGTAATGTTTCAGACAGAGCTGGTGGACTCCAGTGCACTACTGAAACAGACTAAATGATCAGTTTTAAAAGTATTTTACAGGAACTGCAACAGTACGGGATGACTCTGAGGAGGCTCTGGGAAACCTGTCCGATCACGGAAGGAGACACTGTAGAAGACAGGAGACGGGGATTATTCCAAACACAAACACTCCATGAGGAAAGTCCAGCTGGTGAGTGTGAATGTGAATATAGTTGCTCACTTGGAGCGCAGAGAGCTGCTTTCTGAGTGAGAGGTTTGTTTTTCCACAGGAGAGGAGATCATCGGAGGGCGAGCAGGCTGGTGAGTAAGCGAGGTGAGTGTACCAGGGAGAGCCTCCAGGCGAGGTGGACCAGCTTGACAGAGACAGGTAAGTGATTTGAGTGGGTATTCCACACCTCCGTCACAGGAGTTCACACACACTGTGGAGACAGACCGTCTGGCAGAGACTGGCAGCTGGAGCTGGTCCTTAAATTCAGGTTGGTCATGAGGCTGACGAAAGCGAGGCGTGGGAAGTCCAAGAGCCTCTGCTCGGCTCCTCCTGGACTCAGGGACTGTTACAGACTCCAAAACAAACTGAGCAGAAGTTGGTTTGTTTCAAAGTAAGAAGAAATATACAATATAAATCATATCAAATTTTATTGTAAAAGTGAGAATTAAATGGGAATAATTTCTACAGTCAAATTTCCATCTATTCCATTTTCTAAAGAAGAAAGAATATTTGTGTGCGTTTAAATCATTAACATTTGCAGGTTGTAGGTTCAGCCTGCGACCCTGGTGACCTCTGGGATTTCAAGCTTGAATTAGAGGCTTGAATAGGTCCGCTCAGCCTTTCAGTCTGTCTCCAGCTAACACTGTCAATTTAGGCCACGTCCATACTAATGCATTTTCGATTGAAAACGCATCGTTTTCTCTCCGTTTTGGCCTCCCGTCCACACTGAGACGGCGTTTACAAAACGCTCTCGAAAACGCATACATTTGGAAACGGTGTGTTTGCGTCACAGTGTGGACAGCAAAAACGGAGACTTTCTAAAACGATGACGCATGTTAGTGATGTGATGCAGTCATGTGACCAATTAAACAAAGATAGCGGAGGGAATTATACAGCAGTTGTTTTGTTTGACAGCCGTATTAATTAATATCATATATTAATATCAGTCTGTACATGCTCCAGATAGCTTTTCTTCAAATTCTTTAATTCTCACTCGCTTTTGCAACTTTGTACTTTTGTGTTACTCGCAGCAACAACTCCACCTCATTGTTAGTCCATTTAAAAAAACTCGCTGCTTTTCCTCGACATTTTGCCGCGATGTTTCACAGAGCCGGAAAGTAAATAAGCGGCAGACAGAAATGAGGCAGGTTGAATCTTCTTGTGTTTCACGCGTGCGCAGGACTGGAACGTAAGCGTTTTCGGCCGTTTCAATGTGGACGCACAACTCTGTGAAAAAGACTGAAAACGCTAGTGTGGACGCGGAGCGTTTTCAGACGAAAACGCCGTTTTCAAATCTATCCGGGCCAGTGTGAACAGAGCCTTAGCATGTGACCTTTTTCATTTTTCTGATGAAAATACAGTATTTCAAATTTCCTTTTGTTTCCTAAGCACACAATAATGTTAATGATGTAGCGTGACTACATTTACTGTTAGCCCTATGATGCCCTGTCCTGTCCGGGGTGTACCCCCTCCCCCTGTTTCCTCCTTTTGAGTGACGATTCCAAACTGTCCATTTATCCCAAAGTGAGTCATTCATTGAAAACATCAGCTAATAAATTGGTGTATTTCAGTGATACTTTGTGCTACAATAAATGTACAAAGTGTCCACTTAAAGTGGCACTCAGGTGTTTTGGTGGACAGAGAGTCAGCTCAAGCTGAGATGCTCTTGTGAGTTCTGAGGTAACGTTATGACAGAGCAGTGAGGAGAGACACTCTTTAGAAAACACTTTACAATTCTAGGGGTGTCTGTGAGTGCTATCTATGCAACAAGTGTCTTTTCTTGTCTTGGAGGCAGTGCAGCAACAGATGATGTGTGAACAGAGGCTGGCATGATCATTCCTCTGCAGTATCATCATGCTACGTTTACCATTAACACAATACAGGTCTTCCAACAGTGTACACATTGTTAAAGCTTAGGCTGTGTTTATATATCACATTCATAATCTCGTACTCTCTGTATAACTCCAGAAACCACAGCAGTAACCAACAAGGGTTTTTAGGGTAAGTTAATGTTGTGGTGGTAATATATGACTCCATTTTTGTGGCCTGTTTTGTCTAACACACAGTCAGATCTCACTTTAGTTTAAATAAGGTTGAAGTAAGTCATAGCTGGACCCTCGACTACTGAGATATGACTCATCTTTCCCATGTTTCAGAGGTGCACATCTCTGTGAGAGAGTGCGATAGCCAATGAGAGCCCTTGTTCCCTCCCACGTTACATATTGTAATATAGTTTCACTAAAATATGTCTGGAATCCTTCTACTCTAAAAAGTTTGCAAAAATCAAGGAGATGACTTAGAATCCAGATTTTAAAATTCTGAACTTGAACTTAATAAATTTCTTGTTTTTGAGTCATAATAATAGATACTTTTGTAATTGTTCACATCAGGAAGGCTGACATATCTATGGTGCACTAGGCTGAAGAGCAGCTTTCAGTGAGGAAGCCTTGAAAAATAAAAACACTCTTTTCACCTCATCAGGTTTCTTTAGTGTCGTCAGTGTTTAACAGTCTAACCGAATAATGTTTCTAAGTACTGCTTTGATATTTGAGGGCTTATTTGAACATACACTGTGCCAGCACAGCACAGCCCTACACTAGCAGGGGTTAAGGAGCAATCAGAGCGCGAATCCTGCACACATCAACTTTGACTTGGATGACGCTGGGATGAGAACAAAGCTAAAATGCACCACAATGTCAAGACCTGCAATTTGAAGCTGTTTTTTCTTCAGCGGCTCTGTAGAATTGGAAGCAGCAATAAAAGATAACTGACATTGTTCTCACTTCACTGCTGTATTCCCCCTGATTAATTATCATCAAAGCATGTCTAATCAGACATAACAAACATGCTTAATTGGAACAGTTCTGACCTGTTTGCCCAGTGGTGTGCAGAGTATACTGTGGGAAACAGCCTGTGCAAACGTGCTACAGTACCATTATTTTTAATTGAGTTGTGGCACAAATGCCTCACACGAGCTTGCAGACATCAAACAGCAGCACAGCATATGCAAACACAATCTCTATAGACAGACTCTACACATGAATATGGATCATTTGTAAGCAAGGGGTAATATTTTTATACCCTCTGCTTTCTGATCTCTGTTTGTAGTCCCAAGTGCTATTGACCAATCACATCTGAGCAGATTAAATGTAGCCAAACAGTCAGTAAAACAGACCAACAAAGAGTAAAAGAGAGCCAAAAAGCTGAAACGCAT
The DNA here is from genome assembly GCF_036321145.2 of Pelmatolapia mariae. Lineage (NCBI taxonomy): Eukaryota > Metazoa > Chordata > Actinopteri > Cichliformes > Cichlidae > Pelmatolapia > Pelmatolapia mariae. The sequence goes on from NC_086241.1 coordinate 1,941,296, forward strand.
CTGTCAGCTATTGCCTGACAATTATGTCACTTTTCATCAGACTTTTTTTAAAGTGCATCTGAATTTGTAATCAGTGACTGGCAGATGGAAATCCTGGCCTGCTGGCTACACCAGACGCCCTGACAAACTGGACGTTTCACTGAGAGGCTAATTCATGGACTGACTGAGTGACTGAATGACCAGACTGGTGCAGTCATGACACTATTGTGAAATCAAAACTGGGACACGTTCATATTTGTATTCATAAAATAAAACTATTGGCCTCAAATAGTGTGGACGGTGCTAATTTGATAAAATACAATATTGTAGATTGACACACACACACACACACACACACCCACACACACACTCCATCAACTGCCACTTTATTGTGGTGGACCTTTGTTGTCTGGGGAATTTTGTCCCTGGTAGATTCTCCCAAGGCAAACTGGTAGCCCACACTGGGGGAGAGACTCATTTGAGACCGCCTACTGGCCGAGCCTTAACCCATGAGGTTCAACCAGGTTCAGCTTGAACAAGGACGTGGGTCTTTCCTCCTGTGGGGACAGCACCTGCATAAGGAAACATAACGGCCTGGTGCTTAATGGATTGGACAGCACTTGAAGGTGGAGACCTTGGTGCCCAATTTCTGGCTTTGGACATGGAGTGCCACCTCTTTAATGGGAAAGGAGCCCAAACCTGTGCAGGAGGCTAAGACGATACAGTTGAGCTAACCTCACCACACATATTTATATCCTGTATGTTAGGGGTTATCTGAGTCAGGACACAGGTGCTGAGTAATGTTAGGACTTGGTGGACCTTTGGTCTGCATTCCTACCATCGCATTCAGGCTCAAGCTGTGGGTAGTGGACAAGTTATAAGCTCAGTAAGCTTGGTTAGCAAGCTCCGTTCAATTTCTTTATAAGTGTAAAACTGAAATAAATAAAGTGCTAGAATTTTACTCACCAAACCCAAACGTCTTGGACATGTACCAAAGCCAAATGTCCACTTCAGTCACTTAAATTAGCAAAGGTAAGTTAAGGCCAACCAGACAGTGATTTGCTATTCCTCGTCCTGTTGACACAGCCGTCACACCACTGACTTTAAGCCTGGCTAGGACTCAAAGGTATGTTAGAACAAAGTTACTCACCTCTGAAGTCAACCTCAAGTGTCCATTAGAGGAACTGCAGGTTGCCGTTTGTCAGTCCCCTCATTTATCTCATCAGCGACAGACAAAATGTTCTGTGCAGCATAACATTGAGGAAAGTGGTAATGCCTTGTTTTTAGCAGAGGGATAAAAAAATATTTAGTGTACAGGATGTTTGTGACTTGGTTCATAAATCCATTTTGTACAGCACTCTGCCTCCAAGCAGTTTTGCTGCTGTGGCTTGGACGTGTTTTTGTCCAATGCCTTTATTTAAACAGGGTTACTACTGAAATTACTATAACAGTACTATCAGAGTATGTTTTATTTAATTATTATGAATGAATACAAACAAAATTATGGAACCAAATCTGTTTGTGATACTGTTTGTGAGGCTGAGAATTTCTGCAGAATCTTTTCTTTATAGAAGCGAGATGTTCTTCCAGTTTCAGTATAATCGCCTTTCTCTCTCTGCTGCTCAGCTTCCTGTTGTTTCTGATTGTCACCACAGCTTGAAAGAGCAAGGCAGATAACCGATTCACTTCCTTCCATCTTCCAACCCTCAGTGATTTCTCCAAAACACTGAAATACTGCTAAACAGTTTACCATCACTGTGTTTCATTTGGATGTGCCTGCTATTTATGCTGTTTATGGTCTGGAGGTAATAAAAGCTCTGCTCTGTTCAACATAACTAAATCCACCTACCAGCACCTCAGAAGCCCTCTGAGAACAAACTATACATGCTTTTAAAATATTGTTAAAAAATAGAATAATTAAATAAAAAGAAATAAAAAGTACTTCCTGCCTTACTGATTTCTTATTGTTCTTTTTGTCACTCTTACATGTTTCAGATGATCAAATAAATTTTAGTATTTGAGAAAGTTAACCTGAGTTAATACAAAATGAGTCAGTACTGACTGATATAAAGTGCTGTGAAAAAATATTTACCTGCTTCCTGTCTCTGTCCAATTTTAATATTTGGCAAAGATAACCGGGGGAATTTAAAATGAAGTTTATAAATGAAGATTTCATTTATTAAGGGGAAAAACAAGCTTACCTGGCCCTGTGTGGAAAAGTAATTGCCCCTTCTTGTTAAATTGCGCACTAACTGTGATTAACTGGACCTTTTAGAATAAATGACGCTGAGCTGAATAAAGAAATGACTTAAATAGAAGCTGTCTGACAAAATGAAGCAGGCTGAAAGATCTCAGAAAGCAGCACATCATGTCACGAGCTGAAGAAACAGCTGAAGAACAAAGTCGGTGACATCGATCAGTCTGGAAAAGGTTACAGAGACATTTGTAAGGCTTTGGGACTCCAGTGAACCGCAGTGAGAGCCGATATCCACACATGGAGAAAACCACAGTGCTGAACCGTTGCCAAACACAGACTCGTCCACTTCTCTGGAGTCCGCTGGCAGCGTGCTGTACACCACTGCATCCAAAGCTTTGCATTGTCCTGGGTGAGGAAAGATTGAGCTGCTCAGCCATTACATGAATGTTCTTCAGATAATCTGAAGGCCACGTGAAGTTTGGAGGTCTGTAGCGACCGCCTCTGCGCTCTATGAGCCTGACCCTGCTCTGTGATTTTACCGGCCACCACGTCACGGCTCAGGTGCTGTCATTGCCCATCGCTTCCACGTTGGTAGAATACCTCTATGTGGAATATTTAGTAGTGAGGAAATTTCAGGACTGGACTTGCACAGGTTTCATCCTATCACGACCACGCTGACATTCACCGAACTCCTCGTGTCGTTCTTTCGTTTGTAGAAGCAGTAGGTGCTTGATTTTACACACCTGAATTCAGTGATTTGGAGAAGTGACTGAATACTTTTTGGCAACTGCTGCTATCTGGGAACGTTAGCTAGCTAATGATAGGATCTATAGCTTGTAGTAATCGATGTCTTAGCTGGGAAGCACAGAAAAAGGACTGGCACCTTAAAAGTATCAAAACACCAAGTTTATGTTAGGATACGTTAGCTAACCGAATGTGTCCTGGATGACTGATCGTGCATCAAGACAGAAGCAATTTAGCATCTTTTACTAAACTTAGTTTTTCTTCTGCATCCACAGGAAAAACTGTAACATGAGAGCTGAGTTCTTTTATTTGGAATCACTTAAAACAATGAGGAACGCAGCAGTGCAGAAGCAGACTGAAACCAGAACACTATTCATCCCAAGCTTAAAGATATATTTACATATTCATATGCAGATATCTATTTAAGGATCATGTTTAATATTTTGGACAGTCTGTGTTTAGGTCAGCTTTGGTCTTCTTTGATTTCCTTCATTGACGACACCATTTGGAGGCCGAATTCGTTACAGTTAGCACAGTGTTTAGCCATTTTAAGAAAACTATTTTAGTTAAGAAGAACTGGAAAAAGATTTTCTGTTGCTTTAGTCATCACAGATAGCTATCTCTCTCTGTCGTACGTTATCCAATGTTAGGGTGCGAATTTTGACAGTTTAATCATTTAGTTGAAGTATTTCTTTGTTTCGAGCACTCTGCCTTTTATAACTTTGTACAATCTTTTTCTTTTCACAAGTCACTTAATCACTTAATCAAGTCACTTAAATCATTGACTTTGTTACTTTTGCAGTTTTTCTGTTTCAAATTGTTTAAGGACATAAACTATAGTGAAAGTATAAAGTGAGGAAAAGATGCAAAATGTGCCTCGAAACATAAACTTACTTCACACCTCAAGGACAAAAGACACAGACCCTTAAAATGCTCTTGATTAAAATCTGTTTTTATACCTCATCTGTTAGAAAATGTCAACATTCTTTATGTTTGTGTGAGTTTATCGATTTATATTTGCTATGTAACTTTTTACAAGTGATTTAACATTAAGTGGATTCCTCCTCCCGGCTCTGCCGTTCCTCACAAACAGTTTTGTAGTTTTTTATGCCTTTCTGCAGACAGTCTGAGTCCCTTGAGCTACTGGTGCATAAACGGGCAAAAGAAAGCAAAAAGCTGCATGCAGACCGAACACATGCACTCTCTCTGCTTTCTGGAGTCACAGTCATTACGCGACACTCCAGGGAGACTCGTTAAAAACATTCTGGAGACGCAAACTTTCATTCCATTTGCAAGTTATCTGTGTGGTTTGTCAGAGCCAAAGTGTTGTGATGTAGCTTTGGTGTTCCCACGGGAATTCTGTCAAAGCGCCGGCCCCTTCCCTCTTAAGTTTGTGCAAAGCTCCAACCAAAATCAGTTACTGCAGCTGCAGAAGTGTCCTGATAAACCATGACAATGGTTAGATGTTGGACTATTTGGTGCAAACGCCTGAATAACCAGTGTGAGCCACATCAGCTGGGATGGTTAATCACATCTGGCCTACAAGATGCCACAAGCTTTATTCTGTGGATACAGAGCCACAGACCAGCACTTACCCAGTAAATGGCAATCCTCGAGTCGATCGTTCTTTATCAAACCAGGCCATCCCTCCCTTTGCTTCTAGTCGTTTGTACACAGCTATCAGACCGGGGCCAGCGAAGAGGGAAAAGGACAAGCCATGAGAAAGTAATGATGTTTGTGATGAGCCTCAGAGTTGACTTAAGTCTAGCTGCTAAATCCCCGGACTCTCACAGCCAGGCCATTACGCACACTCTATGTTTCCCCCACAAGCTGTGTGAGGGCTTTTGGGGAATGAAGATGCTCTCATTTGAGGCTGTGGTGAACACTACATCACTCAACCCTGCGTGCACCGCTGGCACGTTTCACCGTTTCCATTATGACTCCTTTCTCTCGGTGATGTAGCTCCGTCCAGATCGCACGCTGTGTTTAGCCGTCTCATTTTTGATTTTATAAAAGGATCACCTAAGCCTTTTTTTTACTGCATACCCTTTATACTAAATGCTTCTTGGTTGATTGTGAGCTGTCTGAGTGTTCATTGTTTGTGCACAAAAGACCTCCCACTCAGAGATCATGACTGAGGATTGAATGTTGCCATAGAGTCTGAGGTGCATTTTATACCGTGGAGTGAAGAGGTGACCGTATAATATGTATAATATAATAAATCTGTGAAAAAAGGAAACGGCAAAGCATAAAAAGGTACTGAAAGAAGGTGAGCACAGAAAAATATCCAAAGGTAGATGACTTAATGATTAAAGGATGCAGATTTATCTCGTATCAGAAGAATCAAATATGCAAAGCGAAGAAAAAATCTCTGACTGTGATTCTATGAAACTGTCCAAATGCTCAGTTTCTAAGCTGTAGCTGTATCACTGCTTTTTCCCTTTTGCCATCAGGAAACGGACACATTTCATTGCTCTGATATTACTTTGGTTTTTAATACAGAAAAGTGAAATGCGAATGGAAAACGAGAGCTAGAGTCAGGCGGAGCGTTAATAAAAAGTCTTTATAGTTTATGATGGCACACCTCCCCGCTGCTTTTACCCACAGCGCATCAGCTGTGAATGAGTTATGTTCATCCTCCGTGACATAAAGAACAAAAATGGACCGATTCCAACTCAAACTGTAAAATCAATTTTACATTTAAACGCTGCTGATCAACTAAAATCAACATGTTTGAATAAAGAAACGTGTTAGTGGGCACGTTCTCATTTGCTTTCTCAAAGCTAGTTTGTCTTGTTTAATTGTAGTCGTTAAAACCAAACTCAAAGACTGTGCAGCGTTCTCAGTTAAGCAGCAACGGTGGCCTGAAAGGTTCAAACCGACGTAGCTGTTTTCTGTAATTAGCTGCCGCTACAATGGGATCATTATACATGATGAATAACCTTGAGAATAAGTCAGGCCCAGACTTTAAAAAGGCAGCTATGTGTGCCTCAGTGAGACAAAGCAGCGTTACCTCCCTGAGACGGGACCAACAGCGCCACGATGACAAAAGCACGTGTCATCCTGTAACCCCAAAACTCGTCTATGAATAAGAGTAGGCAGGATGGCCGGGGTGCTAAAAGCAGAAAGCTGATGCGAGGACAAACAGTCAACATGTTGATCCTGGTTTCCATATTTCACCTGGGTGACTTCCATAAAACGCAAAAAGCAACCAAACACAAACAGAGTCATGTGACACAGCGCTGCCTCTTCAGGAGAGCGAGATGTGGTTTGTGATGAAAACTGAGTAATTATCTCAAGTCTGTCTCTTCTCATTCAAAACAACGGTTACTCTGTCTCCCTGTTTCTGTTTATTCAGATGAGTTCTGCACTGCGGTCCGAGTCATGTTTACCGACCAAAGCCGCAGTGTGAAATCCGGAATAATTGCTCTCCAGAACTCCCCTGGCATTCCCTGGCACATTGTTGCTCTGTTCACTTCAAGCAGGAAGTCCAACTGAGGCCGTTCTAGTTTTCTCTCACTTATTTTTTATGTGGCAGCAGAATCTTTTCTCTGTGTAAATGCTTCATGTACAAAGCCATCGAGGGAATGCAAACACGTGTAGCCTCGCTGTCACTGAGAGCAAGGATTTAAGTCTGTCTCAGCCAATACGTTTAGCACCAGTCTTTGCACCCTGACATACTGTGAGACACACCTGTGAAAAAAAAGAGCATGTGAGTAGCTACTGTATATCCAGCAGCATACGTAATTGCTGAAAATGGCAGATAAGCAAAACAAACAGATGTGTCAGGGCACGGTGTGCACAGCTCATTATACTGCAGCATTCCTCCATGTGCAGCAGTGCACATACTGAACGACATGTGGGGAGGAGCCCAGTGTGTGAGGTGTGAATAAATAAAATGATTACTATATATATATATATATATATATATATATATATATGAATAAATGAGCGAGTGAAGACAGGCAGCACTGGTAGCGAGCAGATAACAGTCCCACCAAGACAGTACTGCACAGTTAGAGGTGCAGTTGGGAGGCATCATTGCCATTCAGTGCTGCACACGTGCAGATGTGCAAATCTGAAAAGCAGTCGTGTCTCTCCCCCCCGCAGCATGTCACTCTCCCAAACCATCTCATGTTCTTTACAGTGACTAAATAAAACCAAAAGGCAAACAAATCCTCCTGGGACACACAGGCAGAGAAAATACTTTGTAGTTGTGCCTGTGTCTAATACTTTCTAGTCTGGTTTCTTCAAAATGGCATTTCTATTTGAGCTTCACTCTAAAACTCTGGAAGGCTTAAACAGGGGGAGATAATGTCTCTTAAGGATTTACTGCCATCTGTTGGCACAGAAGGAAACTGATTATTGGTTGATTGTACACATGCTGCTCTGCTGTACTTACAGTACGTACTGTAATTCTCTGTACTACACGCATTTGAATAAAACAGCTAACATTACTAGTTCATCCTATGCAGCTTTATTGTAACTCAGCTGTGAGAGCCAGAGTGCTCGTTTGTGATGTGATGACACAATCGCTCTGCTTCCAACAAATCCACATTTATAGAGCTAAAATAAATAAAGATCAAACACAAAGAGCTGGACACAAACACATCCTGACCTCTCCTCGTCTTGTGCTAACATTACAATAAGCGGTCTGCTTTCTAGACTTTGTGAGATGACTCTTATAATGAATGTGGACCTCCATTTTCATAATATCTTGAATCACCATCTCACTTTCGTTCCTACATGCTTGACTGAACCATAATTACCATTTAAAGTGGGACAGGAGTGAAGTGAGATCTTTGTTTGCAGCTCGGGTCACGCATGGCAGGCAGCCGTTCTTGATTGCATGATTAGATAAGGCCAGCCGAGATCAAACAGTAAAAACTGTAGTGCGATCTCAAACACAACAGCTCAGTTTCTACTTTTCCACGTTTATCTGTGTACATACACATCTTCTAATTGCTCCTTTAATTCACCTTTAACTCCACATGGCAGTTATGAAAACCATTTATTTGAAAATGTGTGATAAAGGGGAAAAACCCTACAAAGCCAGCGTGGTTGTTACACATGATGTATGGAAAAATCAAAGTTCATTTGCTGTTTATAATGACACGGCTCCATTAACAATAATGGATAAAGAATCTTAAAAATTGGCAACAAATCCAAAGTTGTCACATATCTGAGACGCAAATCAACAGTTTTCACTCCAGAGGACCGAATAAGAGCGATCAAACACAAAGACTGAAACACGCCTTCACATGGTCGAATTTTAAAGGGTATCATGTTTAAAAAAACCAAAACGCTCAGCTTTGTCACATGACAGAGGTTTCAGTCTATCAGCTAAATGTGGCACTCTGATTGGCTCCTGAAGGAGTTTGAAGAATACGAGCATCAAAAAAAAAAACAACCCCATTAAAGCCCTTACATTACAGTCGAACTAGATATGAAGAGGTAGAGAATAGAAAAAGAAAAGAACTAGAGAACAGGCGTCTGTTATAAATTCTTGTACTGCATCTGATTAAAAATACAAATTTCGATGGTTTTCTAGGCAGAGGTCTTCAGTCTGCATCCTCCTCCTCCGACTCGGACTCTGAAGAGAAGGAAACATCTGTCACCAGACGCATAAACTCGACGTCCATTTAGTTACTAACATTTGGAGAGACCATAAACACGAGGCGTGTTTTTGGGCATCTCCCATCTGTGGCAGACAGAAACGAGGTGCTTACCTTCCTCTGCGTTCTTGAGCCATTCGACAAACTTTTTCATCTGCTCAAGGAAAACGCTTTTTCCTTTAGCTTGGTGGGCTTCATTGTACCACTTCAGAATTGCCTCCTCGCTCAAGACATCGGCTGGGAGAAAAAACACACAAAGATAAAAACAAGAACATAAAACAGAAAAAGAAATCATTTCAACTCGATGCCAGCAGCACAGATGCGTCCGCAGGTGCTGGGAAAACAAATGTCACCAGGCAGGTTGATGACATCAATCAAGGCAAAGTTTTGGCTATAATCTCTGGCCATCTGGCATCAGTCACACAAGCCTGCGTCGCTTCCTGCCGCAAAGTAAACTTCTTTCTCCCTCAAAATAAGAAGGTGGGAACAGGAGCCTTATGGGCATAATTAACTCACCCTTGTAGAGCAGTACGACAATCTTCTGAAAGGCCTTCATGAAGTGGATGTTGTCATAACAGTACTCCTGGATCTTCAGCAGCAGCGTGAGCTCTGAGAGGCCCTGGGAGGTAAAAGCCTTCAGCAGCGGGCTGTATTGCTGAGGATGGAAACCAGGGAAAAGCTGGAGTAAGAGTTTTACCACTGTGAAAGTTTGACACACAGAGTGGGAGGGGGAGATGCTTCTGATTTCTTCCATTACTTCCACTTTGCCTTACTAAATCAATTATCTTCTCTGCCGAGTTCAAAGCCTACAGCAGCGCGGATTTTCTAACATCTCTGAGGCACAATTTAAGAGTGACACCCGTACGTTTCTTTAGATCTCTCGGATCGTGTCATAGCTGCCGTGGGAGAGAAGAAGAACATGAAGAGCAGAGTGACGCAGGTGTCACCTTTAAGTGTTTGATGGCTTGTTCCGTCACGAGCTCCTCCTTCTTGTTCCACTCCACCGAGCTCATCACGCTGGACCAAATTAGTCCGATCATCGTCTGCTCAGAGATGTTGTTCTTCTTGATTTCCTCTCGGACGTAAGCAATGATCTATAAGATCCAAGCCAAGAGACGGAACAAACGTTACTGACAATGCAGACCAACCACGGCCGACATTACCTACGAGCACCCCGGCAGGGTACAGAGGTTGGCAGGAGCAGATAATATGTTCAGGCTGAGTGGATTTCAGGAATTTGCCATTGATCCACTGCATCCGTTTCCTCACCATTCCTCAAGACAAAAGGGTGGACAGGTCAAGCAGAAAGCAATCTTAAGTGCTACTACACAGCGGTGTGCTGCGAGGAGCGAGTCTGTGTAAAAGAAGATGGAAAACCAAGAACACTTACGTCTTTGAGGGGCTCTCCACGTGACATCAGATCCTCAAGCTCTTTCTGCAGCTCTTTGCGGGCACCTATGGACTGCTGGTTCCTGGCAAAGTCGGAAATCTCCTTGAGCCCGGCGTCTGTGAAGTACTTTGAGAAGTGCTCGCAACTCCGCTTGTTGGCTGGGAAAAGTTCCTGCAAATTTACATAATCAAACATTGAAGCAGACCCCATTCATCCGAACAAGCCTTCATCAGCAATTAGGAGGCCTTTGGTGCAGTAGCTGCTGTGACTGCCACAATAGTTTGAAACTATTCAATTTATGCAGAGCCGTAATTAAGCAGTCATATTTAAAATACGCAGACAGGCCGCTGAGCGGCACGGGGAAACGCCGCTTCGCCTAAGCCTCGTAGAGATGTTGTAGCGAAGATGTCGTTCTCACCATAAGCCTGTTGTCCATGCCAACCTTTCGAAGACTGGCAGCAACCGAGTTGATGTCCTTTTCAGAAAGCCAGGATTTGAAGAGTTTTACAGCAAAGCAAGGCGAAACACCTGAACAAATGCACAAAAATGTGAGTCAGCTGTTACTGACAGACCTGCCAGGATAAAGAAAGTCAAAGTAATCCGCCGGTAAACACGACACCGAGGCTCTTAACTGGAAAAATGCCACAAACAAGAAAACATTCAAGTTTGGACCAACGGGTAAATCAAATAAACATCTGCATCTACAAGACAAATAAATACAAATGTATGATGATCAAAAAGGTAAAACCATCATCCGTCGGGTCCTTTCAAAGAGCGCAGCAGTGGATCCTGATGGATTAACTGATCATATTCATTAGCTGTTGTGTTTGTGGTTAATCTCTTCTTCTGGTACAACAGAGACAACCGGCTGACAACGCCCACTCAAAGCAAAACTTCACAGTACCATCTGCACCTTTTACTGCATTACACATTAATAATACTAGCATGTAACAAGAGCACTTATTTGCACAAAAATTACCATTACTCTGAAGCTTTTTTTAAAATTCCCTTTTCTTGAGGGGGGGGGGGGGCTGTGAATGGAAAATATTAAGCATTCACTTCCTGTCATGCACGTGTAAAATGTAACGCAGGCGCATCTTTCTAGTATCACTGACCACTCAAAGCATTTTAGAGTAGAAGTCACATTTTACCCACAGACTGGTGCAGTACTGTAATACCTCAGCTTCTCAGAGTAGCCTGGCCACGCAGCTGCTATCAGCATGCACAAATATGCAAACTCTGTGGACTGAATTTAGGTATCTCTGTGTGTAGCCTGCTTGTTTTCTACTTTAAGTCCACTGTGTGACCAATTACATTAACTTTGGTTACTCAGGGGTGAACAGCTTTTTTAGAATATATTTTATAATTTAACTATATTTGTAAACAAAGGGTGGAGCAGACAGTCCTGAAGCAGATGTTTGACACCAGCTGCTTTAATGGAGATTCCCCAAATGTTTTCTTTGTGTGGTCAGTTATTTTAAACACTCGTCTTTGGAATCATAAAGGATACGACTTCCCATCGCTGACTTTCTTTCAGGAAAGTGGAAAATGGATTCAAATGTGACTGATGGCAAGTAAATGATGAGAGAAAGACCAACTTCCACAACTGCTTCAAATGGGAGGATAACATTGCTGTGACAATGTTTAATATTGAAAGTTTAATAATTTAGTTCCACTCATTGAGCGTCGTTTCGGCCCTGCTGAATGAGCAAAATGTGAGATTTCTGCAGCTTTTTTTCTCCTGATTAATCCCAGCAGCTGAAAACAGACACGTCTGCAGGCATCAAAGGCTTTTTCCATAGTCTCTGACTAAAATGAAAGCCTACATACTGTCAACACTCGTTTGCATGACTGCCCGTCCCTCTGCTACTTCTACATTAATAACTGCAAAGCATTCAGGCTGTCCAGATAAAGCAAACAGTGCGCTGTGTGTGTACAGGTTCTTACAATGTCTGATAAATGGTGGATTGGGGGAAGAAACCGTGAACATAATTCTGCACACAGACCGAGTATTAAAGCCGAGTACCTTCTTTGACCAAATTCTCATTGAAGAGGCTGCTGAGAATGGATGCAGAGATGTTCCCGTTGGCCAGCAGAATCCCTGTTAGCATGGCCAGCTTGTTGCGCTCAGACTCTGTGAAGCCCTTGAGAAACAGCAGCAGCTGTAAAACAGTAAACATGCAGGCTGAACCACAGCAGAGGCAAAGCTGTACTCTTTATATTTTAAACTGAAACAAACTGCTCAAGATTTCAGCCACGATCCGGTCAGGCAGGTCAAGCTACCTACGTGACCTGGCTATGGAGAGAAACAAACCTTTTTGATCTCCTCTTCAAATCCCTTCTCCAAGTATTTGTAACGCCTAATGAGCTTGTTAAAGACCTAAAGGTGGAAAAATTGCTTTATTATCCATAAAAACATATGGATATTAAAACGTGAACTGAGCAAGAACACAGTGGTATTCACCTGTGCATATGCCTGCATGGTCTCCATGTCCTCTTGTGCTTTGAAGAGACAGAACTCTGTACAGGTCATGTCATCTGACAGCGTACCCCCGGGGGCTGAAAATAAACACATATTCTTGTCTTAGGCGCTTCACATGTTTCACCTCTGCTGATCACTGTATCGACATCAATACACAAACAGGGGGGACACTTATGCACGCCAGTATTAACCTGAAGACCCAGAGAGCGCTCGACTGGGGGACAAATTTTATTACCATGGTGTAATGCAAAGTTTAAAAATGTTTTTGCAAAGGTAAAAGAAATACCAATCCTGCAACTCACCCAGCATTCCACCAGCCACCAGGATGTCGAACAAAGTCTCGGCATAGCGTCGGTAGTCAAGCTTTGCACCAGAGGCATCAAGGAACTTTGCGACAGCTTCCAAATCAGTGCCAGTTTGGTTCAGACCCTGTACGATGCTTTCCTGAAACTGGGAAGGGTCAAACCTCTCCTTTTCATCTGTGCAAAAAGAACAAAACGACAAATTAGTTCAGTTCCTTTTCATTTCAAATGTATACATTCACCATCATTTCGTGATATCATTCCATTATTTAGTTTGAAAGGGAGTAGGCAGAAGTATACACTTATTTGGCTCTACCCCCACAAATTTTACATCTCATTCATTTAGTTTTCTTTTAGTCTTAAACAAACAATGAAACAAAAGTAAAACAAAAATCATCACACTATAGTTACTTTCATATAATAAAAGACAGAATATGTAAATTAGCAGATTCACAAATACTGAAACAAACAAACCAAAACATCACAATTACCATCCTGGGTTAACCCCATTTTCTTCATTCTTAAATTAGTTTTTTATATTTGATTTTAAACTGGTACATGTTGTTACTTTTATTCCTTCTGTTAGACTGTTCCATAATTTAACTCCCACTATTGAGATAACTTACTTTAAAAAGTATGTCTAACTTAAATCCACTTATCCACAACAAATTTGGAGTCAATAAATAACAGACAGACATTTAAAAAAATATATTTCTCTCTCTCGCTGGAGGCTGTAAAAAAACAACTTTTTTCGAGCCCTTTGGACTTGTTGGTGCGTTTTCAATCATTGTCCTGGTGTATAACACGAATGTGCTTGAGAGCATGAAGTAGTGGCTGAATATAATCGTTCAGGATTTTCTGGTAGAGAGCAGAACTCGTGGTTCCATCAGTTGACCAGGTCCTGAAGTAGCAAAGCAGCCCCATGCCATCACACTTCCACCACCATGCCTGACTGTTGGTATGACGTTGTTTTCATGAAATGCTGTGTTAGGCTGGTTTTATGGTCCCGCAAATGGCTCCGCCCGCGTACATGATTCTGAGAGGACAGAGGGGGAGAGGGGTTTTCACCCACCCCAGATGTGCGCCTGTGCAGTCATCCAAGATCCTGGAGGACTGGATGACGTAAGCAACTAAGTGACGTAAGTGGGATGGAACAGAGCAAGGAGTAAAACCAGAGTTCACCCAAAACGGGAGGGCCATGAAAAAACGTCAAAGGCCAAAAAGTAAAGCATGAAAAGCACAGATGGTGGCTGCAGTGACCTTTTCATTGTTTTTAACGCTCTGTTTCACTTCAACTCTTTGTTTGTGCCAAGTGAGGCCTGCAGTTCTTTAGATGTTGTTCTGGGTTTGTCTGTGACCTCCTGGATGAATCGCTTATGTGCTCTTGGAGCCATTTTGGTAGGCCGGTTGCTCCTGTGAAGGTTCACCACGGTTCCAGGTTTTCTTCACACGTCGCTGATGGCTCTCACTGTGATTCACTCGAGTCCCAGAGCCTTACAAACGTCTCTGTAACCTTTTCCAGCCTGATAGATGTCAGCGACTTTGTTTTTCAGCTGTTTCTTTAGCTCGTGGCATGATGTGCTGCTCTTTTATTTAAGCCTGCTTCACTTACCGGACAGCTTCTACTTAAATGATTTCTTGGTTCAGCAGATCTGGCAGTGTGGGTGTGGCTAGTGAAGCTGAACTTAGATTTCATTTAAAAAAAAGAAAAAAGGGGGGACTCAGTTCAGATTTTTGGCATGACGAAGAGCCAAAAGTCTTTTAAATACTACATATATTTTTTTCATATTAAGTATTTGCTCCCAGTTACAAAAGGTTGGCAGAGAATGTAAAAGATTAAAAATATAGGCAAATTTTGGTATTGCCGGCCAGCATTATTGTAGGGTCTTTGACAATATTTGTAAGTCAAAGACTAAGTTGTTGAGATTTGGTGCTATATAAATAAAATAGAATAGAAGTGAATCAGAACTGAAAATTGGCACGGGCTATCTGCAGGAGTTTTTGTTTTAATTATGGCATCAAGATTGGCGTCAATCCAGAATTTCACAATCTGTGCTTTTCCATTGCTGGTAGCATGAAAAGCTACAGGGAGGACAGGCGGGCGTGATCTGTATATCCTGGTGAAGCCACCTGTGTTTAATGTGACCAAAACAAACTGATGCTTGGCGGTTTCTCACCTCTTTTCCGAGTTTTGAAACGCTGGCCTGTTAGCGTAGGCTTCTGCTGCCTTTGATTACTCATAAAAACACTCTGCAAAACAAACACAAATGAGCTCAGGGTGAGGAAACAACAATGGAAATAACTCCACTTGGATCCGTCCGCACAGTTCCACCCATGCATAATCAAATCTGCACTGCATGAATCATACAAATGTTGTGTGCATGTGGGAGCGCAACGTGAAACAAGCCAGATGTTAGCCACCCCCATTATTTGTTTGGGAGGGAAGGGCAGAGGCTGGTATGAGCCTTCACCCCTGGGGATGTATACGCACACATATATACTCATACAGGTATAAACAACAATGCTATTTACCATAAATGTTAGCGGTAACCACCATTATTAGCATCGTCCACGTCACCATGCGTGCTAAATGTACGAGCAGCAGTTCATGCACAGCACCATACGAGGACATTTGTCTACCTTCGTTCATTGTCATGATACGAATCTATAAAAACAGCACTTTACTCTGTACATATTATAAATATCACCCAAAAAAGGCCAGCTGTGACTGTCTATATTTATCAAAGCCGAGCGAGCCAACTCTGGATATCTGACTTCAGAAAACACAATAACACTGGGGCAGTGCTAGCTTGCTGCTAACTATAATCCGTTTTCCTGGAATTTCCTTCCGCAGTGTCGCAGTAAACTGAACTACTGCGAGCAGCGCTCGGCTCCACAAAGAGAAAAAATTAGTCAGAAACTCACCGAAATCCTCTTTAAGAACAAAAACAGTCCGTGACAAAGAAACTAGTATAACTGGACTCCAGTACAACCAGTTCTAGGGAAGAGGAAATTGTAGACGTAACCGCGCGTGCGCACTAACGCAGTCTATTTGGGTCGCCACACTTGACTGAAGAGCGAAATTTAAGCGGTTAAAACCAAATAAATAACAGCCGTGAATGCAGTGATACTGCATGTCTTCTCTGGATGCAACGCAGGAGTGAGTGATGTTTAAAAGAAAATCTGGTTTAGACCGCAAATACCGTAAAGTCCGAATCTGTAAATCAGTACAAGAAGAGACAAACACCCCCCCCAAAAAAATCACAAATATGAGTTTCCAGTGCACAGAGAGCGACTTTAACCATTAAACTTGGCCCAGAGTTTCATTAAAAGCTTGTCAAATCGTCGTTGCTATGTAGTATTAAGACACAGGAGGGGGGTATTGTGCTGTCGGGTGGATGGAGTGTCTGTCTATATATAACGATGAAGGAAAACTTTAATGTTGCTTCACACTCACCTCGTAAATCTTGGTTATATTCCCAAAGTCGTGTGGGAACTAATTCAAACAAGTTTGGCCAACTATAACCCTAACCAGTTCGCCTTTTTCTGATTACTTATGTGAGAATACGTTAACAAATCATAATACCGCATGATGAAAATTCACTTTTAAACAAAGTCCAGTTTACTTTTTTTAAAATCCTTCCAACGCTCAGTGTCTCTGCAGCAAACCGCCTCTTTTCTCCGCACAGGAGCCATAGAGCAGTTAAAACAGCTCACGTTGCCTGAATGTTTAGTTAGTAAATATGAGGAGGAAGCAGCTCGCTGTTTGCTTTCTGACTTGGATGTTTCGTTAAGCTATTATGTGTGGGGACAAAAGATGAAGTGGCATTGTTTCCGACGACACCTGAAGGCACCACCTCCCCAGCGCTGGAGGTGATTAGGGGACTCACTGGACGAGCTGACTAGCCCAGAGCCGCCTCTCCAGCCACTCCCTACGCCCGGCAGTTTCTGCGCTCTCAAGTCCATCAGAGCTCCATTCAAAGTGCTGAGATTCGGATGAGAGCCTCTTCCAGCCTCATCCAGCACAGGCAGACACTAGTTAACCTAAAGACAGCAGGGAAGGGCTTCAGGAGCCTCTCCTGGCTTGGAGAATCATCCCGGGATCATATCTTTTTTTTCTTGTCCGTAGAGTGGATTTAGGACAAGAGGGAGCAACTTCCACAGAGGTAAAGCGGTAAGTTGTTCTGGAAGTGTAAAGCTTTTTTTCTTCTCCGTTGGCTCTGGTTTATCGCTGTTACATTTTCGGAAACTCTTCGAAAGTTAACTTTTCATTTCTTTAGATCGCCTGCTTCCCAACTCATTCATTCCTCCCCTCTTCGTACAGGAGGGGGGTTGGGGGATAAATATATACGTTTTTATTTTTTTGTGTCTGTTTCTCTCTTTCTCTCTGTGTGTTTCTTACTTTTCTATGACTTGGAGGAGAAAGCGCAGGAGGGATTTAGTTTAATGTGTCTTTCTTGCTGCAAACCGCGGCTCATTCAGCAGTATTCCTGAAAACCGTTGTCGCTAATTGCCTACATCTGCGGGCAGGAACCGTCTTTGTGGCTGAGCGGAGCCAGAAACCCACTGCAGACCCTGAACCAGAGGACAGCAAGCTCCAAACGAGCGTTTTCAGGTGCTGCTGTCACCAAACGCTCAGCTCTGTGTGTGAAATGGCAGATTTAATTACCCATGCAGAGGACGATGAAACTCTGGAATCATTTAAAGTTTTTTTTCCATTAAAATATCCTTGCATTGCCCCGCACTATGATCTGTGGAAATACCTGGATTAAAGGTATACAGAGACGGATCAATGTGAGATTAAATCCTGGATAAAGTGGGTGAAGGTGGGCTTAGCCCCCAGTGCGCCCCCGGTTTTAACAGATCATAATGTTGCTGACTGGAATACATTTCTGCTCAGCATGGATAAAAGTCGTCTCTGAGGAACATCCCAAAGTTCCTCCTGGACAAAGTGTTTGTTTTGTGCCGGAGTCTGCTGTGGGTTGGGAACCAGCCTGGAACTCGTAGAAGAAGTGAAATACCTCATAGGAAGGAAAAACCAGTTGCTTTAGGGGGAAAAAAGCTGCTTGGGGTATTGCTTCCCTTAGCACATCTGTAAATATAGTGTTCGGTGCCACAGAAGCTGGAAATGAATGTTAATGGAACAGTCAAGTCCAAACAATGAGCAACTGTTGCTTCACTGCCTTTGATGCAAAGTTGTTTTTAATTCCCGTCTTTTCTTTTTTTCCCAACTCCTAATTCCACTGGTGAACTTGGTGTCCCAAGAGGATCAGATAAGACCTTTTAAAAGAAGAAGAAAAAAAAAAAGTTGGTATCTTTCCCTTTGTGGGTTGCCACAAATATGTCCCACCTCTTTTGGCCAGATTCTCAGTTGGGAAACCAGATGGGAACTTTATTACCCGCACTGATCAAACAAACAGTGATGTAAGCTGAGTGTGAGAGGTAGTGTGTGGTAAGCCTTTAGAGCTGTAAGAAAGACTCCTGGAAAGAAAAGTAACAACCGTTTAGCTCAGCTGGAAGAGGGCTGCGTGTCGGCCATTGGAGTAGCTCTGCTCAGCGTGAGCTTGTTGGGCAGCTTGCATCAAGTTGCCACAGTTTTTTAACATGTGCCAAAAGCCTCTTTATGAACACTGTGGGGCGGGATGCTGTGGCCTAATGCAGAATGGATGGCAGTTCAAAGTCCCCCAGCCAGCGCCATGGTAATGAATGGTGTTTACACTTCCCTGCCTGTGTAACCCGGTGTAGTGTGGCGTGTGCTTGTGTTAACCATGCATCAGCTGTGATAGACGGAGGCCTGCATGCTCCGCTGCCTTCAGCAGCCTCTCGTGCAGGGTGGGGATCTGAACGTTTGAAGCATTAAAAGTTCCACATCCAGTTCACGGCCTCATCAGCATGGTGACAAATTGGAAGCCCATTGTGATTTTTCTCCCAGTTTTGTTTTAGGTGGGGAGTTTTTTTCTTTCACACTTCATCTTGAGTTTACTGTCCTAACAAAGAACTATTCTCAGTGCCGTGCAACTCTGAGAACTTTCCACCCATTTGACTTCGCGGCTTAAACTTCACTTCCTCAGTTTCCCAGAGGAGCCAGAGTAATAATGCCATACGTTTTTATTTCTCTCACTGCTTCATCAAGTCCGCTGCAGCTGCTTTCCCCATTCTCTTATTATAAAGGCGAAGCAGCTAACTCAAAGCAGCCTGCAGGACGGTATATGAAAGTGCTGCCGTTCTCCTGTGTGCTTTTATTTAATGCCCAGTAAGTGCTCATGCTGAAGTTTAACCCTGATGATAAAGTAATAGTAGTTGATCACAATAAATGCAAAAAGTAGAAAATCTTTAAAAGAGTTTTTCTTTAAATCTGCTCCATCATAAGATAACTTTTTATTGTCCTTGCACAGTCACGTTGGCACTAAGCACAACTAAACACAGCACAGTAAACTTTAGAGTGGATAAAGTTAGGATGCCAGTGCTCTGTTGTTTAGTTCGGTTGTAACTGCCATTTTTCTTGTGATGAAATTTGAAATCGTCTGTAAAGGCTGGTCCGGTTCACCTGGTCAGTGCACTGTGTGTGAGTCACACCGAGCTCTTGCAGCGCTGACCTTTTGAAGGAGCAGAAACTACTGAATAAAGTCCTCTGTCGAAACTTATTATCTGCACCATTTGCTTTTATTTTAGCTTCTCTGTTGGAATAAAAATGAATAATGATTTCCAGACACTCCCGACCTCACGGAGAATGTTGCAGATACTTCTTTTTAAGCTGTGTGAGCGTATTGTCTCATTAATAAACGAGCTGAGCTTCCAAGCTTACAGATGGTTCGTTGGGAAGTTTGGAAACAGCGCAAACTCGCAGAGACTTATTTAAATAACTTTAAGTACAACAGAAGGAAAGTTTCAGTGGGGCTGAGATCACAGCAAATTAACGCAAAAACCCAACTTCAGGAAGTCTCTCGTGGTATTACCAGAACTTTGGCTGCTTGTGTCATGAACATGTAAAGCCCCATTACTCATAAGAAGAAGCTGACTCCTCCAGTTCTCAGGATTTGTGGAGTAAATATGCTTGTGTAATACTTTGTCATCTTGATTTCCAGATACAGGCCTGCTTCTTGCCTGACTGAACGTCCTCATGTCTGCCCGCACTTTGGGCTGTATTGTAAATAAAGAACAGCATTTGTGTGTGTGCTGCAGGTTCATGTTTGATGGACCTGGATTGTGCGTTCGGCGCTAATGGGGTCACATTTGCGTGAGATCTTTCTCCTGTTTATGGCCATCATCTAGTGTAAGATTCAGTTTCAGCATCTGTGCTGTCACAGTGGCTATGGACCGTCGGCGTGCCGAGCTTTCCTCACACAGATCTGCACCTGGAGTGTTGGGGACCCAGGAATTCCAGTTCAGTTTCCAGGCAGCTGCTTGTGTTGAGCTCCTGTAAACCTCTGTCCTCGCTGTATTGTCCTGCCCTGCTCTCTGGCACGGCCCCATGCCACGCTGCTGCTCCATTAGGGAGGGCTTTAATCTCCATCAGTGCCAGCAGCGTGCCATGTTGTGACTTTTCTGTGACAAAGCTAGACTGATCTGTGGGAAATTTTACAGAGTATTATGCTGCATAATGGATGTTTATTATCATCTGTTCAATGCCACTCTATTCCCAAACATTTGCTCCAAAGGCAGCGTCACGAGACCCGTCTCTGCGATTATATCAGAGGCCACAATGTGTTACAAATGCAGAGCCTAATTGGTCGACTGTCCTGAAAATACTGACATTTTCAAAACCATTACAGGTTTCTCAGCAGCGAGTTCACTGGCTCCGCTGTGTCTCCAGTATTGTCACTATTTGTGTTTTGCATGCCTGTGAGCGCCTGCACGGCTGTTGACCTTTGTTTGGACTCGTTTTTCTCGCTGAAGGGCAGAAAAAACATCAGAGCGTAGGGCCTGTAAATATTAAATGTACGTTTAATGGTGATTTTTGTATTCGTGTTTCCCCCATAGCGTGATCTGGCTGAGAAATCTAGGTCAATGTCAGAGGCACAAAGTAGAGCACATCTCATATTATTGCTGCGACATGCATTGAAATCCCAGGTCCAGCACATCCATTACTATCAGATTTCAGATGATAAAATCTCTCACGTGTGGGTTTTATTTTTCTGTACAGAAACTTTGCTCGTTCTTAATACAGCACTTTAATCTGATGGACTCGTAGATGAAATTAATTCTGAGAGTTGTGCCAGAGGCGGGCCCGGAGTCGTGGGTGTGCTCTGTCTGCTCTGCACATCAAGCTTCATGCTGTGTTAACAAGCAGGGGTTAAGGCAGTGCCGCTGGATGGCTTTGACTCTGCAGCACGTCACCGACAGCTGATGATGAGTCATGAAACATCGCCGTCCCGAGAAGTTTTAGTAAAAAGTGGTTATTAGGCTTTGATTAGCAAATCACCCAAAGTCCTCGTGTTACATCTGCAGTAACGTCCTCACTGAGCTCCAACCGTGGGAGACTTGAATTTTTGATGTTTTTGGTTTAATACGCTAAATTTAAATGATGTGTAATCACAGCCACGTGCTGCACACAGGCGCTGTGCCAGTGTGAGCGCGCTCAGTAAAGGGGACTGTGTGACATACAGCCTTGCTGCATCGCTGATCTAGATTTGAGATTTAATGACAGCGAAACCATAGCGGGGCATTTGATGCTTACCTCCTAAACATGCAAAATTCAAAAAGCACCAGAGAGAGAGAGAGTGACAAAGCGGGGCACTACTAATCCGGTTACTCCGAGGAAATTGCCAGAGGTTAATACGAGGTCATTCAGGTTTAGGCTGATTAAATCAGTGTGTTGTTTATATCAACCACAATTTTAAAAAAATCTTTGTTTTTTGCCCTTTTTCTGTGACAAACCACAAAAGTCAGTGTTTTTTGTTTTTATCAGTATAGATGATATAAGTTATCCCCCATGTCTCTCCCACACAGCAGTAAGGATAATCCCGAGAGTTTAATCAAAGCTGTCAGGTTTTCTCTCATTCTCCCTCTCTTGGATCTAGTACAACATTTAGCAGCAGGCAGCAATTCCCATTAATGGGATTTTTTGTCACTGGCTGCCTGGAAGCTACTTCTAAATGTGGGGTAGTGGGTTATCAGCAGAGGGGACGAGGCTGTCCAAGATGCAGACAGATGCCACATTTTTGGCACTCAGGCAGCATTATCTCCCAGGTCAACATGAGGCGTCAGCATCTGCTTTTGCTCAGAACGAATAAGCTCCCTGCTTTAAACACTCTTGTTTAGTAGCAGACTTTCAGTGTGGCGTGGCTTTGCACTCACTGCCGTGACTGACTGGGCAATCAGTTTGCAGTAGATGAGTATTTAACTGGTTTGGTGTAATTGGTTTGACTAATATTGATTGTTGCAGGCTAGTACAAAATCCCCCGATGCTCTGGATGTTCAGTAATTAGAAAGGAGCTATTAGGTGTTTTGTAAACTTTGGTTTATTTACACGTGCAGGCTTTAGGAAGTCCTTCTCCTCTCTGAAATGTGGAAATGATCCAAAATGATATTTATTGATTTGAAAAGCACCGAGTGCTGCAGCAGAGTGGCTGCGTTATAAAGTCCTACATATAAGCAGCATATGGGCTGAGATCACAGAACAACTGACTGCTGTTTTTCATGCCTCCAAAGAATTTAGCAACTGTTTCAAATGTAAGTAATTATATTTTTAAAGTGCGCTGCAAACCACCCGAGCAGCTGGTCGACTTGAGCCGTCACTGGGGCTGCTTTGGCACGAGGCCATCAGGCCAAGAGGAAGTAACCTACTTCTGAAATATATATACTTAAGTAATCACATATTTCTCCCCTTACTGGAGCCTTCTAAACCGAGATGGGGTTGATGACATCATTAGAGACATTTCAAATGTCTTGGTTTCCTAAATAATTTTTCATCCATCATCGTTTTTTTTCTTTTCAGTCTTTAAAAGTTGTCTCCATGCTGAGTGTGAGAGTGAGTGCTGCTGGAAACCGACTCCTGCCTGCTGCTAAGAACTGGGCAACTTCTTTATGGGCCAATAATAGTGTGCCCTGCGGGGGAACACAAGCCAGGGAAAAAGTGAAATAGCAGTCTCCAGTTTTTTTCCAGAAAGCCGTGCTGTTCTTACGCTGCAGCTAAAAGTCGGTTTGACAGCTGAAAAATCTGTTTTTCCTTCTTTTTTTGGTGAAATATCTGCCCCTTTCTTTTCCGCACCTCCAACAGTTTCCAGTCACGTATTAGCCCTCACATCCACGGTTGAAGATGCGTCTGTGTCCGTGAGGCACAACGATATTGTTTCTGTGTTTTGAGTGTCAGACGTCGCCTCGTTTTCGGGCTTCTGATTGCCACCCACAACACTTCATTCATTCCCAATGCTGTCTGAAACATCACAGTGCATTATACCCCTGTCATATTTTCATTTGCTTCAGAGCAGGATCCGTTCTGACTATTCAGAAAGAGACGTCTGTCCTACCAGCGAACAATAGACGACTGCATGGCCTCATCTATTGGTCTTGTGTGGGCAGTCTGTCACAACAGCAGACATTAGGTTTTTGGTGCAGCAAAGCCCTGAATGCATCCCAGGCCCCTCTTTTATCTCCAGCCCTATGGCGTTGGGATTACTCTCCCAAAGGAGACTGGACTGAAAACTGCCAGCTGCAGCACTGTCTTTGTCACAGCCGGGATTCTTTTCCAGCCCGAATATTATATCGCATCAAGCAAAGCAGCACAGGAAAAAAGTACAATTCTCCAGTGGAGTTCACGCTTTTTATGGGACTCGTACGAAACCCTGAAACAGAAGGAGACTCCAGCTGAGCAGACACCCACAAGTCAGGGACAAAGTTGCTTAGTTATGTAAGTTTCTATGGGACATTCTCCCATGCCACGGGGGAGAAGGAGAGACCTATTAGCCAATCAAAAGGCCCCGCTCCGCCTCTGGAGGCAAACTCTTGCCTTCCACACATGTGTACCCCTGCACTGAGTTTATTTACATTGGCTAAGTTTAGGACTGTTTGTTTTCTAACGAGAGGACGCCTCTGAAGAGTTTGCTGGAACATGATGCACACAAAGACAAAAAAAGGATCTGATAGGAGACACGAGGCTGATGCATTCTGTACCTTTCAGTGCTTTTTCTTCCATATAAAACATGCATTTCTGTGCTTCATGCACACTTTACAATATAAAGGCCCACTAGGATTACTCCAGAGCCTTCGCCTTTTTTCTAAATGAGTCTCTAATGTATGTTTCCTTCTTATATCCTTGCAGGGGGGGACGACTACAGCCAAGATGGAGGTGAAGACGTCGCTTCTAGACAATATGATTGGGGTCGGTGACATGGTCCTCCTGGAGCCCCTCTCTGAAGACTCCTTCCTTGGCAACCTGAAGAAGCGCTTTGACCACAGTGAAATCTATGTAAGTCTGCTGCTTTCCACATTAACGAGGCTTAATAACACTGACTTCAGATAACACGGAGAAAAAGACGGGCTCGGTAGCAGAGCAACAACTGTTTCACTCTCTCGCTCTGAACGCTACAGAAGGCTTCTCTTAGGAAATGCACAGATACTTTTCATAACTCTATTGTTCCTCCCATCCTTCACTTATTTTAGTGTTGGCTATACAAGTAGTACAGAAACAGAGACCACAGTAAGAAACCAATCAATAAATCAAATCACGGAGGAATGTAGTCGGTGCCCTCAAATGAGGCATGAAATCCAGAGCTTAGGAGGAAGGAAGGCCCGGCAGTCTAGCTGACTACTTATCTGTAGAAGAAGGGGATTGTTGAAGTGTATCCACCGTATCAGACAATTGGTTCTGGGCTTTATGTTGTGGCACCGATTCTTCTGCTTTGTAGGATGGCGGCCATGTTCAGTGTGAAGAATATGTCTGGTTATTCTCAATTTTCTTATTCAGCTCTTTCAGTGGTGAAGAAGTTGCAAGTTCCCTGTTTTGTTTTTTTCTTCGTATTCTTTCCCCTGCATACAAACAACAGAGTGTTACTGTGAACACGCAGCTGTGAGGACGTCCTGGCTAAATACACGGTACTGCCTCACGTTGATAAGCTGAGGATCTGTTGCTGTTTCTGTCTTTGTTTTCTTCCCTCTGCTATTCATCATTAACATTGTATTCCCAGGAGACGTCGCTTAGTTCGACTTTGATTAGATGTTGTGCACTTTTTGATCTAAGTGGGGTTTTACTACCCGTGTGTAAGACTGAGCTGTGACACCATGAGTGCAGTTAGCTCAGGGGTGGGCAACAAGGCCTCGAGGGCCGGTGTCCTGCAGGTTTTAGATCTCACCCTGGGTCAACACACCTGAATCACATGATTAGTTCATTACCAGGCCTCTGGAGAACTTCAGGACATGTTGAGGAGGTCATTTAGGCATTTAAATCAGCTGTGTTGGATCAAGGACACATCTAAAACCTGCAGGACACCGGCCCTCGAGGCCTGGAGTTGCCCACCCCTGAGTTAGCTGGCTGTGAAACTAAAGAGCCATGAAGAGAAACTCAAACCTGAGATGGATGAAGAAAGGAATGACCGGCTGTCAGTGATCGTCATTAAGTTACTTAATGTGAAAGGGTAGTGAGTTACATCTCTAGTTATGTATTCCTCTCACACTGGATCCCACTGCAAGTAAGAAAAAATAGAATTCAGTTAAAAGTGAAGATTGGAAACCGTTAAAGTTCAGTAGCTATCGCTGCCACCCTAACCTTTAAATGCTTTGTCCACTAATCTTCCTTCATCTGCAAAATAATTAGATTCAAAAAGTGTGATTTGTGTGAATAGATCTGAAGATGAAGCCTTTGTGGTGACATTTTGAAACCATAAACTCAGGGTTTTTTTTCCCTGTGTGGTGCTTACCTAAATGATGAGGCTACAGTAGTTAAACCCGCTTTATATATGCAATATTAGCCTGGATTGCAAATAAAAATAGACTGTTTATGGAAAGGTAAATCACATTGCCCTAAATCTGCTAAAGCTGCACCTCAAGAGCGATGACCAGGAGAAGCACTAAAACCTATACTTACCCAATAAATCTGCGGTGTGCAGTCCTTGCTTGCAAATGTATTTTCCCTCATGTGGCATCATTCCTTACAAATGGGCCCATCCCCCACACCAAACTATCATATGACAGCTCGTAGCAGAAGAAACATGGCTTTGTCTTTCAGAGGGACAGCACATCATGTATCTGTAACTGTGGAAAATCAAAATGTCCCCGTTATTGTGTGGCTCAGAGGAACCATGAAGACTTTCATAGTTTGTCAGAGATTAAAATATAACCATTAACTATACACTAACTTGATTAGATGTGATGTCGTCTTTTCCTTGCGTGTGGATTTATTGATAAAGGAATTCATACAGTGTCTTGATTGTGCACACATCCTACTTTCTTCATCTCATGAACAACACCAAACAAAGTATATAAATGTAAAAAATATGCAGGCATGCAGATTGGAGCAGGGATCGAACCACCAACCCTCCGATCGCCTCCTGAGCTACAGCCGCGTCTAGAAAGTAGAAACCCCGTGATCGTTAAGACGAATCTGAAAAAGCCTGCGAGTTCTAGTTTGTCTAATGGATCGATGCGGTTATAAACCTGACCTGCGAACGCCAGGCCTCTGTCGTTCTGCATCTCTGCATCGCAGCTCGGCTTTGAAAAGGATTGTCAGAGACATCAAAAGATGCAGGAAGATGTGCTACCAACTGAAAATCATCACGGGCTCAGGTATGACAGTAATCAGGAGGTATAGAGCAAACTGTTGTCCCACTAATCAGAGCTGCATTTTTCATCCTTCTGAAAAGACGCTACAGATGGTGAGCTACCCACACAATCCTGCTCTGAAAATCAGACAAGTCAGAGCCTCAGCCTTGGCACAGGCGTCATTAGAGGAAATCACGGTTTCTGTGACAGCTCATGCAGTGTGAAGGACATCGCATAACATAAAAGAATCAAATCTTGCTTCATCTTTGGCACAAACGTACGAGATAAAACTTTTCCAAAAGCCCACAAAAAGAAACCGGATGTGCAGCGTGCCGTGTTCAGTCAGATGTGAAAGAGATGGAGGTCCAGTATGTTGGCCAACCCAGGCCAGTACTCCCACTTGTAGAAATTTGAGGAGGGAGTGTTATGCTAAGGGGATATAGTTGGGGACATGCCACAGAAGGCACCACAAGTGGCTGACATGACGACTCCCAGTCTCCAGAAGGCTGACTGAGGATTTCAGCGTGACGACGTTAAAGAAACAGGTTTTCCAAAATAATGAAACAAAGCTTCATGTTGAGGAGGAACATGAATGTTTTTGGCTTCATCGAGGTCTTAGTATTTATAAAAAGGAAACTAGGTAGGAGCAGATGCCCTGCTGTTCATCCCGGGACAAACACAGCAGACACTGTGGGGTGATGGGAGGCTTTAGTCCCATCAGTTCAAAGCTCCTTCGTAAATCTTCTGATGTGTGAGCTGAACATCGAGAAAGCATGAAGTTCCTCTCAAGTTGTGATTTATTTAATGATTTGAAAAGGCCGAGTGGGGAAAAAAGTTTCAGATTTTTAATGCTTCTCTTTTTTGTGTGTGTGCGTGTTCTGCTTTTGCTCAGAACACGTGACTTTTTGTTTACATTTGCAGCTCTCGTTGCCTCTGTGCACATCCTCTGCGCTCGTGCCGCCTCTGGTGTGTTATTGAACGAGAGGCAGTGGGAGGCTGCGGTGCTGCCACAGGGAAGGCCGTGCTCCACTCTCGTCAGAGTGGCTTATGCAACAGCCATTACCATAGAGAGCAGAGAAAATGTTTCAGGTTGATGCTTGAAAGGGCTCTCTGGGTTCTGTTTGCCGTGTAGGAGGATGATGATGAAGATGATAGCCGGTTGTGTTCACTTTGAGACATTTCTGATGAGTGTGATTTGTTGGACTTGTTTGGATGTTACACCAATTTGTTCCATTTTATATAAAACACTGATTTTCTTTGATTTAATAAAAATGACTGAGGTTGGATGTTCTTGCATTTTCCTTTGATATTAGGTAACTGATGTTTTTGTAATATCTGAGCAGGAATTTTCTGTTTTATCTGCACTTTGTTTGTCCCCAGCAGCTGTTCCAGGCTTGTCTTGTATGGCAGCATGGGCACTAAAGCTAAACCCATTTTCTAAATGACTCTGCTCAGCCCACAAATGTTTTTTCTCCTTGTTTTCACACGTCTTCAGTTTTACTTCACGTGCTTTCATTAAGAATACCTGTCTGGGAAAAGCTGACATTAGCACAGTTCCCGTCCCTTTAATTCAGAGACTGTCCGTCTGCACGGAGGCGTTAAGCTGTGGAGACTGAGAAAGTAACCTGTGGATTGGTGCTAATGCTTTCTGTTTCTCCTTCTCCCTTCAGACATACATTGGCAGCGTGGTGATCTCCATGAACCCTTACAGGTCCCTGCCCATCTACACACCAGAGAAAGTAGAGGAGTATCGCAACAGGAACTTCTACGAATTAAGTCCACACATGTGAGTCCAGCTCTAAGGTCCTCTTCACACCCGGCGAGTGTATAAATGTAAATTAAAGAGAGTGGGGTTAGATTTGGTTTGGAAAAAGGACCAGTGAAGACACGTTTCAGTGTTTCGAGGCTTTGTTAGCCTTGATGTGGTGAGAAGAAACTGTCATCTGTCTATTGAAGATGGTATTGAGAAGCTCTTTACAGATTATCGGTTTGGACCCAGTGACTAATGCAGTGGGATGGATGGAGGAGGTGGGGGTGCTGTGATCAGAGGGACCCTAACTAGTGTATGCAGAGTGTTGGCAGTTCAGTGCCGTGGCATGCCATCTGTCCGCTGGCAACATTAAGTCAGCACTGCAGCGACTGTGCCAAGACAAAACAAAGCTCGGCACTCGTCAATTAGCCCGCTGTGTCTCTGGGCTGCGGCAGAAGCCCTCAGAGACTCCGACTGGAAGAGCGAGAGTGCTCTCGTCCCAGAGCAGACATACTCCCTGCAGACAAAAGCAAACTCTTTGGCTTTACTTTACAGCCAGAGCCGACATGACACAGTTTCAAGCTGCTTTCCCCCCTTCTGTTCGCTGGTCAGTGCCTGTCACGTCTCTCTCCTCTCACCGCACACAAAGAGGCTCAAGAAATCCTGCTGTCGACTTTTGTCTTTAACATTTTCATTATTGAATTCCACTTTGACTGCCATTCAACCCTTTTATGATAAACTTTCCCCCGTATCCTTCTGTCATTATTTTGAAAGATGTTAAAGATGGAAATCATCAGAGCTGTGAGTCTCACGGTCAAACTGTGAAAGTAGCCAGAAATATAAATGGCCAGAATGATTATCAGAGCATTAGAAACAACAACACTGATTTTTGGCAGCGTGCAAGAATTTTCAAAATAATCTCTTAACTGCATTTCCACTGGATCATTTAGGTAGTCACACAGGGCTGAACAGCAGACCGTTTGCACTGCTAATATGAACTGAAGGGTTTATTGCTTTAAAAAGACAGCTGTGCATGTTTGAGAAAAATGCATGGTTTCAACTCATCTTCCTGAAACTTTGAAAACTGGAACAATGAATATAAGCCCGTGACTCTGTACAGGTCAAAAGGTTCATGGTAAATTAAAAAATGTGTGATACTCAGCAGGCAGAAGCCCCAGAAAGAGGCTCTGCTACAAGCTTTTCTTTTCATGCTCTGCAAAAAGCATCAAAGCGTGCATCCCTGCAGAGGGAGGAAGAATAATACAACGTATGGATAATTGCTCACTAAAGATCATACCCTCTTTAATGGGACAGACTCTTTAAGAAGAGCTCAAAAGCCAGTCAAAGGCAGATTGTGTCAACATGCTTCATAAATTGATGTTAATCCTCGAGTCGGACCATCTGGACTCGGCTTTGCAGCACAGCATCGATCTCCTGTAATATTAAACCCTCAGTGTGGTCACATGCGTCCGCCCGGGCGACCAGCACTTGACAGAAATTTTACAAAATGTATGTAAATGTACTAAAACCTCAGGAGGTCAGTTTAATCTTTGAGTCATGTGACGCGTGTGGCTTCATTCACTTCTTTCCATCTTGCAGCTGAATGTTTCCCATACTGACATTAGTTCAACAACAGCAGCGTTATTTTTCCCCTCTTACATACAGAAAAGATGAAAAATGGGCTCGATGCAGCTGGATAGCTGTGGTTTAGAAATTCATTTGAATGTTGTTATTTGAATAGATTTGACTTGACTGGTATTCAAAGCAGAGCAGTGTTTCACAAACACAAAGGAAATCATCTTCAGTCACAGGAGTCGCCTTTTTGTTTTTAAAGAGTTGATGACACACTCGGCACGCCGCGTCCACTCAGTCTGCTTCTGTTTTTGTATTTATTGTTTTTAAGCGTCGATCGGGACTCTGCTGTGATGTAGCTGTGCAGTCGAGGCCAGAGCGGAGCAGGAGAAATAGGTGTCATAAAGTGTGCGCATACTTAGCATTACCAGAGAGGCAGAAGGTCGAGCCAGTATGAGCGTGCATCATGATTTGCTTTGTTTAGTTTTTCCTTCTCGAATGCACAACATTTATGGACTCTGGAGAACCGAGTGTCCGGCTAATATTTTTAGATTAAAGATGACTCTCGGTTCACTGCAGCGTTTCCAATTTTAAAACACAAGTTCCTGTTTTTGGTAACTTATTTTGCCTCTGCAGGAATATTAGCACACTGACTGGTCAGGTCTGACGTCCTTCAGTGTTGAGCTTTAATTAAGCTAACTACAGGGGGGTTGTATAATCGTCCTCTTCCCATCTCTGATCCTCATTAGACACTTGATACGGTATAAAGTCAGAAGCTTAGAACAGGCTGCAGCAGACAAGGTCGCAGTTCTTTGGAGGCCCTAAAGATCCAGAAGCACGAAGCCGCATTAAACACAAATGGTGGAAAATGGACGGCATCATGCCATGGTCACTTCTGGCTCCTCGATGGCTGATGCTGAAGATCAGGTGATGTCAGAGGGGCTGTGTCAGTCTTATATTCAGTCTGAGTCGGCTCATGTTAAACACACGCTCGTCCTGACGCAGTAGTTGTTGCAGTTACACAATGATGCGTATAAATGGCAGTTCCCTCGATGCTGGGTTCGCTGGTGCGTTTGGGTGATGGTGGAAGATGTGCGACTTCAGGTGATTCAGGACAGAACAATTACGGATTTTGTAAAACTCGTTACTATTGGTTAGTGCTGTTGTGTTATTGTTGCCTCACTCTGTGTATACGGGGTGTGTGTTTGCTGTAAGAGTAAGTTACATCGATGGCGTGCAGGTGGAAACGTATTTCGCACCTGCTCCTTTGGTCCCCAGACAAATTGTGATGTGTGTACATCAGCTGGAGGCAGAACTGCAGCTGCTCCCCTATCTGTAATGTTGTAAGTAGGCTAATTGACTGTTGAGCTCCCATCTTAATTATAATTATTACGAATAAACAGTGGCTGATGCCAGGCCAGAGAGCCGTGCAGTACATATTGATCAGTTTAGGAAAACCCGTGCAGCAGTGCAGTCTGATTCACGACCTGCATATTGCTCTGGAAGATTTTACAATATCCAGAGATGCTTTTGAATACGTATGCCTGTAAATTCTACCCATAATGGCTCGTAACACCTTTTAATACTGAAGAAGTTTAGGGGACTGTAAATCATTTTTGCTTTTTCCATTTTTCCTCTCTCTGTTCATAAAAATGGCTGAATGCAAGCCCAGATGGAGAGTTCGATCGTAGTTCTGCGGAGCTGCACGGCCACACCCGTCTACATGAATCTGTCCGCTCTTCTGTCTGCTGTCCAATTTAGGAAAATGCTCCCTGCCCAGATGAGGCACCTAATGATTAACTGGCAGGTGTTTTCCTCCTTTCAAAACACAGGCAGCCCATTAGAGATGAACTAATCAGTGGCCTTTCTTCATGCGCAGCAGCATGCAGATGGCCTGGAGTCGTATTGTATGCCCCTTGCCACTTAGCCAGTCACAGATTGAGGCGTTTGCGTGTGTGCATACGTATCTGTGTATATGCACATTTTTGCTACCTCTTTGGAAACTCTGAACAAACTCTGTCCTTGTCGTGTCCGGTAGTCCGCATGTGGGCACCGAGGTCAGGCGTAATGAGGTGAAACCTCGTGGATCAGCTTAGTCAGGTTACAGTTTTGTTTAAGCTTGGAGTAAACATTAAAGTCAGTGTCATGCACTCTGAAGCCACCATTACTGTGTGCTGACAGTCAAGACAAGGATCACATTTTCCTAATGTTTAATAAAGTTTTGACCACAGAGG
Source organism: Pelmatolapia mariae (assembly GCF_036321145.2). Taxonomy (NCBI): domain Eukaryota; kingdom Metazoa; phylum Chordata; class Actinopteri; order Cichliformes; family Cichlidae; genus Pelmatolapia; species Pelmatolapia mariae. Next base: position 1,973,256 of record NC_086241.1, read on the forward strand.
TTCATCACCAAGGTGTGCATCAGCACTTCCAGCTGTCACGGACGTTTGACGTCAGCATTAAGCTCTTTGTCTCAGCATGAGGCGCTCAAAAGTTAAGAAAAATAATAAAGGAATACAATTACACTTCAATTAGAGTTGTTTGATTTGAGCTTTGCTCTTCATTATTATTATTATTATTATTATTATTATTATGATTATTTTTCCACTGGTCCAGTCATATTAAGCATAATGTGAAGGACCTGCAGCATATCTGTTAGAAGCACAGGTTACATAAATCATTGTTATTACACTTTTAATGGAAAGGCTTGTGCTCTCGACGTCAAAGGTTGGATATCACGTGTAAACTAACTGTACTGCCTACCTGATAAGTCATATATCAGTTCTCTCAATGCGACCCTATGTAATGTTTAATTACACTACGTATAACCAGTTAACCCTTCTCCATGAGTTTAGGTTTTAAGAACTGTTTCATCCTTCTCACAGATTTCAGCTTTCACTTCCTTTTTTTCCAGTCTGATCCAGAAATTTCCAGCTTCTGCTAGTATTTGATTTATTTTGAACAAGACAAGGTTGGAAAAAATCAAGTTTACTTACTGGATGTGGACTTCGGAGTCATTTACTGCAGGATGATATCACACCTGTTTGCTTTTCCAGTGCAATGGAACACTAACCAAGAGGCAATATGTGCATATATGCATGTTATAAATTATATGAAATATGGACACAGTACATGTTATTTGATATTTGCACAGCTGAGCTGTTGGGTAACAAACGAGTCACATGGACTGTTCTGGTGTTATAATACTGTGTTCAAGGACGCCTTGGTAAGTTGCACCTCAGAACCTGTACGTAGGTGGATTTAAGTGGGCACTTGTTGAAATGGCACTTTGACTCAGGTGGGCAGCGTGAGTCCTCTCCAGCATGTGTGTTGGCGTAATGGTGAGCTCTGTGAAACTAAGGAGACGATAGAAAAAGTGTGTGTGTTCCTTTTTCCACCCACCTCATCAACCCAAGAATAAAATGCAAATGTGTTCAACTGGATAATGCGAGAATTTCTAATCAGTTGCTGCATTCGTGCATGCAGGCAGTACTCTACCTGCTTATATTAGAAAAATACAGTACAGTGTACACGCACTGATTAGGAGCCTGTAGAGCTCAAGCAGCCCATCAGGTTAAAACTGAAAAAAATGGCTAACAATTGCAGATTAAACGAATTATTTTTCGGATGTTATGTCAGGAATAACCTCCCGTTGCCCCTGAAGAGAGCCGTCCCTCACATCCTGCTTCTTGTTCGCGTTGGGCCGTGTTGCTTGTTACTGAACGTACAAACCGTGAGATGAAAAACACGTGTTAAGTATGATCGTGCTGGTTTTGACTCTTGATTTGTGCTGTAATTCTACATTAGCAGTTTTCATCTTTTTGATGCCATGAGACTAAAAACGAATAACCCTGCTGTCAGTGTTTAATTTAGAAAGCTTTGGAATTTCCCCGTCTTCAAAGATAACACATTTACCTGCCAATAGTTTAACGCGATACAGATTAAACACTGCTGCGGCTGATAGTTATTGCTTCGGTGAGCATATATTTTTTTTAAATGGATTTCCTCTGTGTGTCAGTGTCCAAATCCATTGTAAACTCTGCCTATTCATAGTCAGAACAATGGGTACCCAGCTTTTATCTGTGTACACAGCTTGCATAACAAAATATGTGAGGCATACCGAAACGCAGGCAAATAGATAAGACTCGTATTAGCTGCGTGCAATATTGTTCCAGCGTCCAACCTTATATCTCTGACAATAATAAGATTTATTTATATTATTGTGTGCTGAAGAGCCTCAATAGAAGCGAGCACACACACATGCTTTAATTAATTTTTTGCTGGTGCTCAGTAAGTATTATCTGCCCCGAACAACACACAGACACACAAAGTAAACACCCACAGACTGCTGTCTTATTAACTGTCATACATAATAATCTCACTAAGACTGAGAGTAATAACAAACTGGTTTATGTGTTATTATGGGGCAGATAATTTATTTACATTTTGATATATATTTTTTTATACTAGTTGATATAACAACGATGTACATCATTATATAAACTCGTATTTCTAAGGCTCCGTTCACACTCGCCCGGATAGATTTGAAAACTCTCCGCGTCCACACTAGCGCTTTCAGTCGTTTTCACAGAGTTTTGCGTCCACATTGAAACGGCTGAAAATGCTTACGTTCCAGTCTTGCGCATGCGTGAAGCACAAGAAGATTCGACCTGCCTCTTTTCTGTCTGCCGCTTATTTACTTTCCGGCTCTTTGAAACGTCGCTGCAAAATGTCGAGGAAAAGCACCGAGTTTTTTAAATGGACTAACAATGAGGTGGAGTTGTTGCTGCGAGTAACACAAAAGTACAAAGTTGCAAAAGCGAGTGAGAATTAAAGAATTTGAAGAAAAGCTATCTGGAGCATGTACAGACTGATATTAATCTTTAATACTGCTGTCAATCAAAACAACTGCTGTATAATGCCCTCCGCTCTTTGTTTAATTGGTCACATGACTGCATCACATCAGCTTAGAAAGTCTCCGTTTTTGCTGTGCACACTGCGACTCGAAAGCACCGTTTCCAAATGTATGCGTTTTCGAGAGTGTTTTGAAAACGCCGTCTCAGTGTGGACGGGAGGCCAAAACGGAGAGAAAAGGTTGCGTTTTCAAACGAAAACGCATTAGTGTGGACGTGGCCTAAATCTGTCTGTGAGCTGTGAATTATTACTGCCAGTCACACTTGACAGACCCAAAGAGCCTGACCCGAGGCCCCAAAGGTCAAGCTGATGGTTACATGGAGAGACTGCAGGGATGCTGCTGATTATCAGGGCCAAGCTTGATTTTTGTAGACCTTGGACATTAGAATTTTATTTATTGAGAACAAAGGTTACATATTAAGCAAATAACTATGACTAGGAACATTTTATTATTTAGATCGACACCAGTGTATTATGTAAGGTTTAATGAGGCATCATAGCAAGAAACAAAGTAGACGTGTTATTAGAGCACACAGACTCGAGAGAAGCAATTTTGTCGTGTTGTCCAACAAATCGAAATTTGAAATGACTTTGGGAAACCATCAACAATGCAGCTTTTGGGTGAAGAAGAGAGGGAACATCTGGCCTGCTGTCAGCTCCCGGTTCAAAAGCCCGCGTCCATGATGGCACGGCATTAGCGACTTGCACATATGCTGTATGATAAACAAGTTTTGCAGCATATGCTGCCGTCCAGATAATGTTGCTTTCAAAGCAGCCTTGCTTATCTTAGTATTCTACCTTTATTACAACAGCATGGCCAGGTAGCAAGAGTCTCTGTGATAAACCGGCCGACCTGCAGTCCTAGTCTGTCGCCCACTGAAACAAAATAAATGAACAAGTTTATCTCAGTACCAGCAGCCACGTACTTCAATACTGAGATTTGTTTTGCATTTAAAGGCCTCTGAGCCTGTAGTGACCAGGAGCCCCGAAGAGAGGAAGTCCTCAAACCTGACTGGATGGCGCTTTCGTAGCTATAAAAAGCTGTTTCCATCATGCTGTCTGCAGCTCTGCACATGTGGCCGTCTTTTACACAATTGTTACTTTCAAGGTTCTTTTGCTTTCCTTAAATTTTACCTTTGCATAAATTCTCATGACACTATTCAGTCAAACCATTTTGCCATTTTAAAAAAACCTTTTATTATAGATTTGAATATGTGTGTGTGCGCATGAAAAATATGTATTAAAGCATGCATATTCACAAAAGCCTGATGCAAGAGATTGATAAAATTCTTTGCTTGAATACGTCTTTGAGGATGTTTGCTACCTTGCTCAGCATGCTGATTTCCTGCTTTCTCACTGATCACATAAACAGCTTGGACTGGTGTTTTCCTCGGCTCTGGAACACTAAATTGCTGTGTGGTAAAATAAATGAAAGCTGTAGATCCCTTCAAAGTTTGATGTATGGGTGGATGGTATCAATGAGCAATTTAGCCAAGGTCTTAGACGACCTAGTGTTGAATAAATTATAGAGCTGTGGCAGCTGTGCTTAACTATGAACTTTCAATTTAGTAAGTTATAGGTGTTCCTTATTGCACCTTGCACGCTGCACATTTCGAATCCTCCTTTGATTATAAGACAGTAATCATATTCTTGTGTCTTCTTTGTTAGATGCTCGTCCTGTGAGCTGATCTTTTCCTTACCACCTGTTTTACAGAACAGCATTGTTTTACTTGGTGTGCAGATGGTGCACATCTGTTTGGATCAAGATCTTTTGTGTGCATGTGCGTATCCGCTCTCTTGCCCACCCACACCACAAGGTTAAACTCTCTAAGCGTGTGCACTGAATTTGCGCGTGCCCGCGTTTCTTGCAGCAGTCACCCACTCTTCCACCTGGCCGTACAGCGTCAGGAAAGAGTTGTTTCCTTGGCTTCTTCTTTGGAGCCTGGCGGATTTCCTGTAGAGGAGCCAGGTCACGCTGAGATCACAGGCTACTGTGCTGCCCCCTCCTATGCATGGAAACGAGTAACAATAACTACTACTGCAGGGCAAGATATGGAACGTTTTTTTGGAAAATGACTTTACAAATGTGCTGCAAGTCGGCACGATGACACGGCTAAGAGCCCCCGAGTAAGATGATCATTAATTGGGGACAGCCTTTTATCTTCCAGTAGCTGGGTGGGCTCCAGACCATACATTACAGCTTCATCACCATCTATCCTGACATTAAAGTATGTTCAGTCTTTCCTCAAAGTACTCCACCCTTGAAATTCAGGTCACCAACCTCCTGTGCTACCAGAGGCTGGTGGTAAAAGAACTGACTACACTATTTTCTGCTGCTTACCTCATGCCAGTGTGGCTTTGTGTTCACCGCTGCCACGTGCACGTCCAAATTACAGCCTGCAGGCAGATGTCTAGGGGAGGTGCCAAGCAGCGCTTGCAGCCCAAGGCCTTATCCCAGCCTAACCCCCATCTCCATGCACTGATCACGGAGGCCTCTGGGGGTTTTTAGACCTCACTCTCTGTTTTCTCTCTCAAGGTCTTGATGCTTCATCACTTCACAACTCTAATTGCTGTTTAGACTCATTTCCTGGCTTTATGTTGCTCTCTTATTTGTAAATATGCATTTTTTTTTGTTTCTTTTTGTCCATTTAATAAAAATACAGAGTTTATTACCACAAACTGTAAGTTGAGACAAATTACTGGTGATTAAATGTTTTATTTCTTTAATTTTAAGATGCAAATCTTGTGAAGGTTTGGGTGTGGCTTGTTTCTGCTGACCTCTATTCATATTATAATTACACGATTGCTATTCATATTCATATGACCGGCTTAGTGTGTGTGTGTGTGTGTCACTGGGACAAGTCCGTGGCAAAAGATCTCCCACTCTCCTATTTTACGCCCCCTGCCCTCTCCTGGTACACTTGCCCCTTCCCCCGGGCCCACAGGCTTCCTCTGGGGGGGAGATAATTGTGTGATGGTTTGCTCATTGTCAGGATCAGGTCAGGCAACAGGAGTGTTTTCACAAAGCAGACATCTGCTGTGCTCTGCTGCCGTTTTCAGCAGTGACGTAATGTCCTGTGGCAAGTCTCATCCATGCAACCCCGTTGGATTGGTTGTACAGCAGAGGGCAGGGGGTGGGCTGTGATCAGAGCTTGTGGGGGTGGGGATTGAATTAGAGGCTTATACTTGTCTGGGCAGAAAAACCACATTTGTTGCTATTGGGGACAGAAAAAAAATTAATGCTGCTAGCTGGAAGTTGGTTTCAGTTCCCGGTAAAAATTTTACATTCACAGTTAATTTCACATTCAGTGTTTCTGACTTCAAGGATGCGTGGAAATAAATCCACGGGGCGACGAAGCGTAACCTTCAGATATGACTATATCTATAAACCTGTATTGGCTTCCCTTCATTGGCTCCCTGTTAAATCCAGAATTCAAAATCCTGCTCCTCACATACAAGGTCTTAAATAATCAGGCCCCATCTTATCTTAATGACCTTGTAGTACCATATCACCCTATTAGAGCACTTCGCTCTCACACTGCAGGCTTACTTGTTGTTCCTAGAGTATTTAAAAGTAGAATGGGAGGCAGAGCCTTCAGTTTTCAGGCCCCTCTTCTGTGGAACCAGCTTCCAGTTTGGATTCAGGAGACAGACACTATCTCTACTTTTAAGATTAGGCTTCAAACTTTCCTTTTTGCTAAAGCATATAGTTAGGGCTGGACCAGGTGACCCTGAATCCTCCCTTAGTTATGCTGCAATAGACATAGGCTGCTTATTCCCATGATGCACTGGGTGTTTTTGTTATTAATCTCTGTCTCTCTTCCACAGCATGTCTTTATCCTGACTTCCTTCTCTCACAGCAGATGGCCCCGCCCCTCCCTGAGCCTGGTTCTGCTGGAGGTTTCTTCCTGTTAAAAGGGAGTTTTTCCTTCCCACTGTCGCCAAAGTGTTGGGTTTTTCTCTGTATGTGTTATTGTAGGGTCTACAATAAAGCACCGTGAGGTGACTGTTGTTGTGATTTTACGCTGTATAAATGAAATTGAATTGAATTGGCAAACTGTTGTCCTGGATGCCTACAGCAGATCTGGGTTATTATTTATTAGCCATATTTACAGGAATCCAGGGTAAATAAATGGACTGGATGGGAGTTTAACTGGAATCCTGTTCTTTGGTGTGGTATGGTTTTTCATGGATTGCTGTGAACCCCTCTCTGGGTTCCTTCATATTAGTTCACAATTATATTTACTACCCACACCAGCCTGTCAGTAGGAGAAATGCTGCCCTAGTATAGCCCATTACCTTATGGATTGTTTGCGGGTCTGCACTGGGGGCTGTTAAAGGAGAGGCCTGGCAACAGGGCCGAATGAGGTCTGATCCAAATCAATGTGTGATGGTGCAGAACCTTAAGCTGCATTAGCCCGCCTGAGCTTTAACTTCATATTGTGGTCTGGAATACATTCACTAGGCTGTCTATCTCTGGCACTCTCTCTGTCATGGCTTCCTACTAGCAATCAACTTCTTTACAAATCAGGGGTCAGTGTTAGTTCAGTGTGTGATTGCACGCTTTAAAGTTCGGCTCCGTGCAGCCCCAGCCTCACTAATGCATTCGCTGCTTCACCCAAAATTAGATTTAGGCAGGAGTTTCATTTTCCACGTCTTGGTGGATTTCTGAAAGCTGGAGCAGGAATTACAGAATGATGCCGGACAGCCTTTGCACAAACTCGAATGATGACACTTCCTTTAGAAATCGCTTTGAACCTCATTTAACTGGTTTTAAAGCCAGATGGTTGGGGCTCATTTTGATGTGCAGAGTACTTGAATCTGACAACAGCATTGCCTCTACAAATAAATGTAACCTCAGCAAGTGTTCAGAGTTCAGATTTCAGACCCAGTGCCCAATGGTAGTGCTGCGTGTCAGCATCTGTGAATGTCACATTCCTCCCTGCATTCACGTCGGGTGCACTTTGTGCATATAAATTCTTGATTTGGGATATTACCGAGACCTGGGACTTTTCGAGTGTTCCCACCCTCCAGGCAAGGAATAAGAGCAAATTAGACGCTGGGGAGAGGCTGTTTCTGAAGCATTCCTCCAAAATTACCTAGAGCTATGTTTACCCTTTACTCAATGTGAAATGTAAGACTTAAAGATGTTGATCTTTGCTTGATACTCGAAAAGCTGGGAGATTAAGACCTTGATGCTTTCAATGTTATCAGAACTAAGAGAGGCTTGTTGTATCTGTAGAGATCTTAGGGACTCTTGTCTTGCTCGGGGGCACGTGAGCAACGAGGTCGTCTGTTTGAAATGAGCTTAAAATTTGACCAGATGTGTTATTCCAGTTTCTTTCCAGTGACACCCCCACAATACATCCAGCCTTTACTTAATCCTGCCGGAGCTCATAATGGAGGTCTTAGATGATCCGATATTGCAAATCCACTCTATCTTTTCCCGCACACACACACACTGCTTTGGACCAAATTCCTGAATGACAAAAGCCAAAGTACAGGCAGGAACAGCTGATTTGCCGTCTTGTGCCCTGTTGGAGGAGAAAGTTGGAACGCAGCTCTTGCCGCGCTGTGAACGACTGTTTGCTCGCCAAATGGAAGCTGTAAAAAGTTATTGTTGCAGGCCTATCCCTTAGCGCTCTGTCTTTGTGGGCATATCTTGTCAGAATTATAGACCAGTGTGCCACAAGAGATAAAAAGCTGTCACTGCGATATGGCCCTCGTACATCCACACCCTTCTCTCAGACCATCACAAGGGATTTCCTGCATTAAGAGAACAAATAATATATTGTTGTGGAACTGAGTGGGGGCGAAACTGCAGTTTCACTTTTCCTTTGTGTCGTTGTCACAGAATGTAAGACGTAGGTTTCGTTTCTCCACCTTTTGTATCATTAATTATCCACCCAGGTTGGTTTCACGTAGGCTGCTTTCATTATTCGGGGACCTCTCAAGATTTTATTAAAGCAGGCAGATTCCTAAAAATGCATTTTATATGTAAAGGTTTCAATATGTGTATAAATATACAACAAATCAGAGTCGCTGTGACATCATTTTAGTAATTAAGTTTTGTCAGAGCCAAATCCCGAGGACAGACCAGCCAAATAAAGCTGCAGCTCACTGCACTTCTGTGCATGTCCAAGATGTCCCAATCCAGCAGTGATCCCACGTGCCGTTGATTAGTGTAGACGCCATGCAGCCTGGCACATAAGCGTGCAGCGTCTGTGAACGACCTCTAACTGCCCTCACCCACAAAATGTCAGAGAATATACGTGAACACCAGTCAGCTGTGTGCAAATGTAACGTGGAGGCTTTTTGGTTTGTGCTTTTCCAGCTACGCTTTGGCAGACGAGGCCTACCGCTCGCTGAGGGACCAGGACAAGGACCAGTGCATTCTCATCACAGGGGAGAGCGGAGCTGGGAAAACTGGTAAATGCTCAGTTTTTTTTTTTTTTTAACATTTCTTTGTTGTGTCATAACATCAGAGCAGGTACACATTCAGGATCACCCCAAGGTAACACCACACTGAACGAACACCTTTAATCAGGTTTTAACAGAGTATCTAACACTTCATGCGGTTCTTGTTTGCAGCCTTTTGTTTTAAATGTAGTCATAACTTATTTGTAAAGAAGCTGATAAGGGCTGTGGGATGTAATGCCTCCATAAAAGGGAGCTGATGTCAGTTTTGTTTTGAGAACATCGTGTTGGTACATGAAACTAGATAATGACTCTGTTCACATAAAGTCATGGCGGTAGACATATTACAGCAGACCGGCAGCAAACACACGGCTGTGGTTTCCTCATATTTGTGAAATAATGTATATTCAGAGCCAATCAGCAACATTCACTCTGTTATGAATACTTAAAGGCTGGACTTTCCATCAGACTGAAGCTTTTTTCCATATTGTGTGGTTTTTATGATGGTGTATCCATGTTCTGGAGCAGTTTCACATACTGTACAGAAACACAAGAGGAATGGTATTTCCTGTGCAGTGCTGCGTCACAGGTAACAGCAGTATGTATCTGACTGTGTGTTGGCTCTGGGAGTGCTGCTGCAGACATTCATTCATACTTTGAATTCAAACTCTGACCTGTTCACACGGCCAACGTTGTCTCGAAGAACGTTCTGGCTCGGTGAGACGTAGCAGCAGCCCGAGTAAGCTGTACAAAATTCCTACATGCATTTATAAGGCTGTGCAAAACAACCTTAATAACCTCAGACTGTTATGTTTTCATTTTTCTAAAGCTGTACTTTATTTGTCAGCTCGCCGTCAGAACTGATCCATGATATTTTAACCCTGTACTGCCCAGTGTGTCGTATTTTTGAGGGCCTTTTAGACCTCTCCATCATCCTACATCACCCTCCTAAAAACCTGAATAAACTGAACACCACATGTTTAAGCAACAAATTGCACAAAAATGAAAACTTTTTTTTTTTGAATTTATCAGAAGGTTCAATAAACACAAGTTTAAATAAAATATCTTCGAATGTTTTAGGCTTTACAAGGTTAACTGGTGAAGTTCAGCTTTAAGTTGATATTTAAATACATTATTATTAAAGCTAAGAAGTTGCAGAAGATGCATCAGTGGCGTCCACCACGGGGGGCACAGTGCAGTCAGACCGATCGTGTTCTGTTCTGTAGGATGCACCAGGCTTTATTCCAACTCCAAACCTCTCCTGGTTGTTGGAGGGAAAAGAAAAAACGACTCCGAGGAGCTGTTTCTGCAGCCAAGTCGGAGATAAATTTGGATTTCGGTAATCTCATCAGCCCCGAAGCCCTGCAGTGAAATGAGGCCATCAAAACCAACCCTATCGATATGGGTCATTGACATTAAAGTGTGATAGGGGTTTCTTTTGTCAGGCTCTCTCTGTGGCTTCTATAAAGGGGATGTGACCAAAATTATTATCAGATGCCATCTCAGTGTGCAGGAGACATAACAGTTTTTATTGTCTGCAGACGGAGTAAGTTTACTTTCCTAACCTGAGAGATAACAACGTGAGGATTAAAGTCCTCAGTTTGTAACTCAAACGTTTTTGCCTACGTTTAGATAAAAGTACAAGCATGTCCCGAGCTGTTTGCCAGACTAATCAGGAATCTGTACCGACGACTGCTCTGAAGGTCTTTCCTGTCCTTGCCTGGCACGCCGCACGCATCGCCGGTTCTGGGTCACCGTCCTCTCTCTGGTCAGGAGAGACGATCCTGATGCCAGCCGTCGTCCAACGAGGCTTGTCGCTTGTTCAGACAGGACATGTAGCTTTTTGAGCCAAGCAGAAAATTATTTTTGGGCAAACGTGTCTTAGTTGCAGCACGCTGTGCTGGAGCATTTTTAAATCACTTTCAGCTCCACAGAAAGTTTTATTCCCGTGCTTTCCCCTGGCTTTCAATGTAATCATAGTATGAATGATGATAATGTGATGCAATTCTGGTCATCATGTAATTTAACAAAGCAAGTCTTTATAATGGAACCTCCTCCTCTGCTCTGCACCCTAACAAACGATCCACACCCTGCTCTGATGGCTGTCGGGGGAGATGATGTAAGGGGGATTTTTATAGGGGATGGTGAAACGGGTAGACATCTCTGCACTTGTCCCTCAGTCATGTGAATCACATTATATTTATCTTTGTGTGTGTGTGTGTGTTTCAGAGGCCAGTAAGCTGGTAATGTCGTATGTGGCAGCGGTGTGTGGGAAGGGCCACGAGGTGAATAAGGTCAAGGAACAGCTGCTGCAGTCCAATCCCGTGCTGGAGGGTGAGTGAAGATGCCCAAGCTGCGTCCCAATTCAGGAGCTGGGTTGTCTGAAGTTCACGTTTGGAGGGTGGATGTGTGTTGAGGGGTTGCCAGAGCTGCTCTAATTCAAGAGATCTTCAAAGTGCAGCTGAGAAAAGCAGCTTTCTTTACTCGGCGTTTAGGAAACGAGAAGACTGTGCAGGATATTTGCAGCCCGACTGTAAATACACTGCAAACTGCTGCCCGCTGTATGAGAGCGTTTAATGATGGTCTTTGATATTTTGGCTTGATTTCCAAATGCAGAATACACCAAAACAAAAATGCAAATGCAAAGCTCCTGGCAGTTAGTCACACAACCTACAAAACATTTCTTTTAGCTCGCTTAGCTAATCCGTAAACACAGATGATTATATAACCATGGAAAATGTAATCACAGACAAGTTAACTCATCCGCAAAATAACTTTAGGGATCTTATAAATACTGTATAATACACTCTTTTATTTTCTTAGCTAAACGGGATGCTACACACACACACACACACACACACACACACTCATTCCCACAGCTCAGTTCTGGCACGCAAACAGCTGTATTTTAATTGGGGGCAGTGGACAGGAAATGCCCATGAATGATGAAGCTGTATGCCCGGGTTGCTGCAGAAAACCCTGCACATCTGCAAGAGTTTAGCTCACGTCAATCTAATTGCCCTAACACTGAGAAGGGGGAAAGGGAACAGAGTCACGCTGCTAAACACGACGGATCCGTCACGCTCCCACTCTGCGACACGATATGTGTTGGTTTCATTCTTTGTCACCCTCGGTTTCTTTTCATTTACGTCTCTTTATCTTCCTCCAGCCCTCTCCTTCCCCGTCCTCCTCTCCCTCTGGCTGCCATTGTGCCAGACTAGCAGCCCACACATTCACAGTAACCGCCGACTTAAACGCACATTAATCAGCTGTTATCAGCAATTAAGCAGTTATGCTAATAGCGCTGTGATGCGTGACACGTTAATGGCATCTTTATGTAGAAATGTGGTGTGAAGCCAATGGAAAGGTCGTTGTAGCAGGGAGATGTTCTGAAAGGCCTGATTGTGCATGAAACACAAAGTTGTTTCTGTCAAAAATGAATATTTAATGAACCCTTTAGTTACGTTTATTTACAAGCAGGAGCCCGTATTGAGGCACTTTTTGAACATGGCGTGACATCAAGGTTCAGCCCGCCCTAAGCCTGGAGAGCCCTGGTGCTTTGCTTAATCCACCCAGAATTATGGGGCTTCATCAGTACAAATGGCTTTGACATCCAGGCCATGTATGATTGACAGCTAGCTGGACTCGGGCACGAGGTTAGGGATCATTATGAAGGTTTTGAATATTCTTAATGGCCTCTCTGTAATGCATCGGCGGTAACTTTACTCTGAGGTTATTTGCACAAGTTTTGCATTATTTGTAATGCTTTCCGAATCCATTAGTTTAATTATTTGTGTCTGATTTTTCCTTTTTTTTCCCTCTCTTCAGCTTTTGGAAATGCCAAAACTGTAAGAAATGACAACTCTTCCAGATTTGTAAGTATGCAGAATCAGCTTGTGTCGTTTGGAAAGATGATGTCTTTACTAATGAGTCACACACATTTTTCCACCTTTTTTCAGAATGCTTTTGTTTCTTGAATACTTTGTGTGCATGTCCTGTGTGGTTATACTGTTTGTGTCTTATATGGCAACATTACTCCAGTACCTGAACGTGTTTTCATGCATAGTTTGACTATCGTGTCAATATGTTTTTTCAAATACAGGTGATATTTCTTTGTGGTGTCCTCCCTGTGTTCCCATGTAATCTGAGGCCCTGGATCTTCCCAGTAGACCGGTCCACACGCCCCCTCAGTCTGAGCAGGCTTTGCACATTTGATATAGTACATGTGCACATGCCTCAGGAAATGCTCTTTACATAAAGCGTGCAGGACGAGGCCGCCCATTCCTCTGCGTCTCGTATCTCTCTGAATCCGATTGTTGGAAAAGCAGGAGAAATTTAATGCCTATCTCTAACATAGGTCTGGCGTCATAAGGGTGATTCAGTAGCTGCTTTGGTCCTTGGACACACACACACACAGATATCCAGAATCTGGTTTTATCCAGGCGGTGTAAAAAGAGATGGTTTTTACTTTTTATTGCCTTTGTTTTCCTCAAACTGCCCGGTTCAGTATTTTGGGGACGTCTGATCTCCTTGGAGCGCCTGTGATTTCCATTGCTGTTCATTTCTAAATGTTTCTAACATGAATGTTTAGTTAGCTGCAGTTTCTTCAAAGAGAAAAGTCACTTCATCTTAGCAGCTGGCAGTCCATCCAAAAAAAGTCTATTTCAGTAACACCCCACCCCCCCAGGACTGAACTTTGTTTTCCTTCTTGTGCCTGAGCGCTCGATTATTGTAAAAGAAAACGATTCTCCCAGCGTGTGCCAGCTCGCAGGCTAACTGCCAACGTACCTGTCGTGTCCCAGTTTTTGTGTCACTGTGCACACGGTTTTTAATCATCCGCCTACTTTTAGATGGCAGCAGATGCCGGTGCACGGACATGCAGTTGTAGCGGTGAGCATTATAACGGATTATGACCCTGATCTGTTTATATTTAGCTAACCTTCGCAGCAACCTCAGGCCCTCTCACCAGATATCAGCTCATCAGAGCGCCATCGGTTGATCAGAAAACTATAAGTCAAGCTGGCTCTTCATTTTGCTGAGTGCAGCAGGCTTATTGAGTTTGGCTAAAACCCATTTACCAGCAGAGCTTGGCCTGTTCAGAGGAGCTGTCTGCTATTAATACATCAGAGGAGGGGGAAAAAGCCCAAACACAGGACTCTCTGTCTCAACTTCCAGGTTTCAGAGAGAGTCAGAAAAAAGGCCTGAATGTCATTTTTTTTAAAAAGAGGTCATGCCTCCCTGTTATCTTTAGGTGTGAGGATCGCTGGCTGGAGTCCTTACACTTCTCCGACCGACTGAATCTATATGACGTTTTTAAAAATAAGCAATGGCAATAAAAGACACAAAGTGTAAGTTTCCGTCTAACTGCTGCTCTTTGACCCTCAGGGAAAGTACATGGACATTGAGTTTGACTTCAAAGGAGATCCCCTGGGCGGAGTCATCAGTAACTGTGAGTAATAAAATGGAAAGAAAGCTTTTTTTTTCCCCCCCCGATTGATATTTTAAATATTTGTAAATCACATTCCTCCCAAAACGCCGTCATTCCAGCCTCCGTCTTTCTCCCCTCGGCTCCTTGGCAGTGTTTTGGTTTGATCTCGCCTCTGTTCACATTGTTTTGTCTGTGCTGGTTTCCCCGGCAGAGGTCACAGAAACAAAGACAGAAGCTGACGGCCGAGGCACAAATGAACCTCTGTCTGCTCGCTGAGTCAGTCAGACACAAAGATGGTCTGTGAAAAGCAGCTGCTGACATGTGACCGAGCTGGCTAGCTACACGGCTGCTCTTCCAGGGCAGGCCTGGATGGATTCGTCTCTGCTCATTATGTTTTAGACGTACATCCTCGGAGCCTTCGCTGCTTCCTACGGCCGAGAATAGCTGGTTATAATTTATGAGAAGGCAGTTCTCAGTAGCGTTGGTAATGATAGTGGGGAGACATTTTTGGCATGCCTTTAGTCACAGCATAACACAATATTGTTCCCGCACTGATGCTTTAATGTGTGTTTGCTTATCTGAGGCTGAGGGAGCATTAAATAAACGCTGTTCAGGAGGCTTTGCAGCAGAAAGTGGAATCCTTCCTTCTCTTCAAAGTAAAGCTGAGTAATGAGTGTGGCTGGACGTGGCTGTGCTCAGGTCACTTAGGGTAAAAAGATGCTGTTCGCTGCCCTCCCTCTGTGTCTGTCTGTGATGGAGGAACGGGTTTTCAGTGGCTTGTCTTGTCCTGTCTGTATCTTTAATCACAGCTCTGTATTGCTGCTGACAGCCACTCAGTGGTGGATGTTGTATTATTGATGTGCAAGCTCTCACGGAGCCACTTACGTGATTCGTGGCCGGTGGGTGTCACAAATTCACGTTGGGCAAAATCCGCTGCTAACCCCGACAGCCCGGGTCTGCAGCGGCCTCTAGTTTGGTGCTTGCAGTGGATCCACGACCACAGATCTGTGAGTCAGTGTTTAAACAGCCTTAAGTGCTGAAAATTGCCAAAAGCAGTTTTTATTTCCTTCTGATTTTTGGTCAGTTTGTTTCCCCAGACTGTTCACTTGAGTACAACATAAACTCTTCAAGTTTCCTAAAATAAGCTGTTTTTTAAAAATAGACAAATTGAATGCTTATTCAGCCTGTGATGTTGCTGAGCAGCACAGTCGGGCTTTAATTAAATCGCACTCCTCCTGATGTGGTGAGAGGACGATGGGTCCCTCTTTAATCAGGTGCACTTGGTTCCAGCCCAGGAGAAAGGGCTGACGTCTGATATCGTTCGTGGGGTTTCTTCCTGTGGTGTTTGCACACAGAGATAATTACCAATATTGGTTTGGTCACCTTGGAGACTGAAAAAAGGATCCCAGTCGAGCTCTGTAAATACAGACCGGGCAGCTTTAATTCCTGAGGTGGGCTCGGCTCGATATTTACTACTGGGGGACACCTGAGAGTGGCAGCAGAAGGATTTCCTGTGCAGGCTTCTGGTTTGTCTTTGTGTGTCATTGTTTCCTTTTGTTTTTTCTTTCTTTCTTTTTTTAGATCTGCTAGAGAAGTCACGTGTGGTGAAGCAGCCGAGAGGAGAGAGGAACTTCCACGTCTTTTATCAGCTTCTGTCTGGAGCCTCAGACGACACGCTCAGTGAGTAAAACTGCTGGAAAAGCTGGTCGAACGGTGGCCTGGACAGGAACGGAGAGCTGTCGGGATCTTGGATCTGAGATAAATGCCACTTTGAGAATCGGGGAAAAGGCCTCAGAATGTGCACGTCTCTGGATGCTCGCAGTATGAATTAAAAAAATAGGCCTGCCCATCGACGGGTGTTCTGCTTACTGTTAAGTTTACCGTGTGTATACTTTCTAAATGTGCCAATCTTTTACCCCCCCCCCCCTCATGCAGCTGCATGAACACATGGCTAACGCATTAATAAGTCACCCTTCCTGCCTAATAAACACCACGAGAACAAAGACTGAGAGTGAAACCCACTCGCTCTGTTTGCGTTTCTGCTGCGAGGGGCCATTGTTTAATGTTCTTCACAAAGGAGAACAATATAATGGTCATTGACTCCAGAGCGCACACATCACTGAGGCTCGCTCTAGCTGTTGTTAATACTGCTATGAATGAAATCTGACACATGCACCCAGAAGAGGAATAGATTTCTCTACTAAATGACAGGCGGCCTTTAAAGAGGGCAACCTGATCTTCCAGCATAATGTTCACAGCAGTAGCTCAGTGTTTGAATACACCGTGTAAGAACTGAAGGAGGGCAATACCCCAGGGGTTAGACACATTTTTCTAAAATTTCTAAGGCAACACCATCAGTTGTATGCGTTTCTTTAAACGGGAATTGAATTCAGCATCTTCTATCGGCTCACAGAGCTGTGTTGGATTTTATGGGGCAGCTGGCAGGAGTGTAGGTACGCTGCATGAAGAGTTTAAATGACAACCACATGGTTTGTGTGTCACAGGGAAGCTAAAGCTGGACCGGGACTTTAGCAAGTACAACTACCTGAGCCTGGACTCTGCTGTGGTCAACGGGCTGGATGATGCGGCTAACTTCAGGACAGTCAGAGTGAGTAAAGCGCATATACGCGTCTGTATGACTGGTGGAGCCCCGAAGCTGCGCCTCACCCTCGTGACGTTTGGCACAGACTTTCCTCTCTACAGGA
Organism: Pelmatolapia mariae; assembly: GCF_036321145.2. Taxonomy (NCBI): domain Eukaryota; kingdom Metazoa; phylum Chordata; class Actinopteri; order Cichliformes; family Cichlidae; genus Pelmatolapia; species Pelmatolapia mariae. The sequence continues at coordinate 1,990,318 of NC_086241.1, forward strand.
TTTCTGTTAACTCGGTGTGGCGCAGCAGAGCGAGGAGGCGGTCTGATTGTCCTGTTATCTCCACGACAGAACAAACGAACAAACGTGCATTAGCGTCAGTATTGCTGGCTGTGTAAACACTTCACGCCAGCGGCCCTCCCACCTGTTGCAAAACCAGGTGAACTTTGATCTTGAAGGTGGATTAAAGACTGGTTTGTATTGATTAAACACAGGAAAAACTCCAGAAACATTAACAGAGAAACCCACGGGAGAAAAGAGAGCTGTTTCCTCTTATTGAAGCTCTGCACAAATATGTGCTATTTTGTCTTTGCGGTGTGGGTCTTCTCAGCCTTATTGATGGTAACACAGAGGATGTTGTGTCTGGAAGAAGCTCTCTGCTATCTCCTGTGCTGTGTCATTAGGCCTGTTTCAGCATGCTTTGCTCAGCTACTGTATAAGCCCCTACAGTCTGCTCTGTCACACTCTACTGTACTCGTTTCCCCCTCCTCACATCCTGCTTCTCATCGACTCCCACAGAGTTTTTAACGCTGTTCCTGCTGCAGCTGCGTTTCACCACAGGAAGCACAAGACGACGTTCCCTCCACACAATGACCCCACCGCACGGAGCTTTCTTTTCTTAAATGTTTATTTGTTGATGTTTGATTAAATGTTTTGGATTCATGAATTCTCCATCATCATTCGTCACCGTTCACCGCTCTGTGTTTGTGATCCAGGAAGAGGAAGTTTGACTGTAATATGATGGACCGGGATTCTGTTAAAGAGATTTAAATATTCAAATACATGATTTCAGGTGTTATGATAGATTGTGCTGATATGTTTGATAGGATTTTGCTTTTGTATAGTGTATACAAGTTTGAGTGGATCCCACAAACCAGTGAGAAGACTTCAGCGCTAAATGTGTCTAGCTTTTTAATAAACTCATTGTGAGAGCACTGATCACGGTGCTCACAGAGCAGTGATATACACCAACCAGGCACAACATTATCAGCACCTGCCTAGTATTGTGTTGGTCCTCCTGACTCATCGAGGTATGGACGCCGCCCCTGAAGGTGTGTTGTATCTGGACCCAGATGTAGATCCTGTAAGTCCTGTATGCTATGAGGCGGGGCCTCCACGTGTCGGTCCAGCACATGGCTCGACTGGATTGAGATCTGGGAATTCAGAGGTCAAGTCGCTCAAACCATTCCTGAACCATTTCTGATTTGTGGCACATTATCCTGCTGGAGAGCCCACAGCCATCAGGGAGCACTGTTTCCATGAAAGGGTGTAGATGATGTGCAACAATGCTTAGGTAGATGGTACGTGTCAAAGTAACATTCACATGGATGCAGGACACAAGGTTTCCCAGCAAAACATTGCTCAAAGCATTAAACTGCCCCCGCTGGCTGGCCTTCTTCCCATAATGCATCCTGATGTACCAGATGTTCCCCAGGTAAGTGATGAACAAGCACCCAGCCATCCATGTGTTTCATCAGACCAGCCCACCTTCTTCCATCGCTCTGTGGTCCTGGTCTGATGGTCATATGTCCATTGTTGGTGCTTTCAGCAGCAGACAATGGTCAGCATGGAGACCCTGTCAGGTCTGCAGCTCCAGACACAGCAAACTGTGATGCTCTGTGTATTCTCACCTTCCTATCAGAACCAGCATGAACGTTTTCTGCAGTTTGAGCTCATCCGTTGATTTGGACTGAAGAGCTGCTGTGGGAGTAAAGGCTGACCATAAGGGAGTCTTGGCCACCCACGACCCTATCACTGGATCACTGCCCCCTGCAGATCAGGAACACCCCACAAGAGCTGACCCAGTTCTATCAAACGCTCTCAAATCCTTATGCTTGAAAATTATTCCTGCTTCTAACATCAAATTTTAAGGACAAAATGTTCCCCCTCTCTCTGACACATCCCGCCCACTAACAGAGGCCATGATGAAGATATAATCAGTGCGATTCACTTTACCTGTCAGCCGTCAGGACGTTATGTGTGATGTTTGTAGGCGCTCCCCTCTGCACCAAGTTGCAGGAACATCAGTGCCTTAGTGACGTTGTTTCTGTCTTTTCCCTCTTCTCGCCCTCTTCCAGAACGCCATGCAGATCGTGGGCTTCATGGAGGATGAGGTGCAGTCGGTGCTGGAGCTGGTGGCAGCTGTGCTGAAGCTCGGCAACATAGAGTTCAAGCCAGAGTCGCGCTGCAACGGCACCGACGAGAGCCGCGTCAAGGACAAAAATGGTGGGCTTGATGCTGCTACGCCTTCATCTGACATATTTTACACTATGATTGTTGTTTTGTTTTATTCAGAGGAGTTATTGTGAATATTTTTTCCTTTCATTTAACCCTTTTGACCCACTGCTCACTGGGCCTGGTCTAGAGTCACCGTCCCCTGTTGGCAGCTTGTGGTCCTCAAACAATATTTGTGTGTTATGATTTGCGTGACAAGAGTTTCATTCTCACAGCTGCTCTTTTTAGGGAAATCATTCATTTGCATTTTTCCCTCAGTGACTCTTGGACAACCATGCTTTCCTCTTTTTTTTTTTTTCCACATTTGAATCAAAGACTGCATTGTTAATAATCAGCTGCAACGTGTTATTCAGATGAGTCCTGTTTTTTGCTTTTCCCTTGACTCTGCCGGTGGGAACACCTCATTGTCGGGAATAAAACACAAATGCTGAGGAGGTTACGAGGGTTGATTCTTCCTCCTTACAGCTTCCTTATAACGTTACCCTCTGATTCGAATCAAATGTAGAATAAGAACCATCACAAGGTGAGACCTGATGTCTGCACAAGCATTTTCTTTGTGTCTTAATCCGTTTTCTGTGGCTACTTTGCAGATTTGAAGGAGATGTGTGAGCTGCTGGGGATCGAGCAGTCGGTGCTGGAGAGGGCGTTCAGCTACCGCACAGTAGAGGCTAAAATGGAGAAAGTCTCCACTACACTGAATGTGGCGCAGGTCAGAGACAGACTTGCATCTCTTTCACCACTTTCACCTGCTTATTACACGTGCGCACACACACACACGGGATCATAGTGCATAAAAACCAAAGGGCCATTTCTTCCCCTTGACTTGCTTTACTGGCTGCCGACTCTGATCCGTGCCACTTCTACATGAAAACGTCTGCATTATAGATGGGCAGTATTCCTCCTGGAAATTCAAATGTAGGTCATATTTTCGAGGTTAGTGGGTTCATTCAGACTCTTCATATAACATTAATGCTGCAAACATGGGTCCTGTGTGCCCAGAACAGACGAGGAAAGCGTTTAGAGTATTAACCTGACTTTATAAAACTCATATTTCTGTTCATGTATGGGCTCTGCTCTCTGCCGGCGGTTTCCTTTGAATCAGTGTAGCCACAATAGCTTTTTTTAAGGAACAAGGTTAGTTAAAATCTGCAGATATGTAATAAAATGAATCACTGCCGATTCTGCTGGTTCGCTTTATTGTCGCTTCATCATTAACAGTGTCTTCATCCACAGGCCTACTATGCCCGAGACGCCCTTGCCAAAAATCTCTACAGTCGCTTGTTTAGCTGGCTGGTTACCAGAATCAATGAAAGCATACAAGTAAGCGATGTCAGGCATCTTTGTATTTCTCTTTTTAATTTATTTATTTAGACTGACAAAACTCCACTGCTGTACTTTATTCCTAATGGTACCAATATTGTGTCCCTGCAGGCACAAACTAAAGCTCGGCACAAGGTCATGGGTGTCCTGGACATCTATGGCTTTGAGATATTTGAGGTAAGACAAATAGCAGCTCAGACCAGCCTTTTTTTGTCCTGACAGGCCACAAGGACACAGTCGGACCACCCAAACATTTTTATTACAAGGAAAAGAATTTTGCCCTCGGCTGTTTGCGTGCATGTTTTGGTACCTGCTTGGAGCCTATCGGCAGAAACGTAGAGCTGATAAAACCACACTGAGATCAAATTAGTTCAGTTTTTGTTGTTGCTCCTGGGGTTGAAATTATTTTTGTGGAAAAGTGGTTTCAATTCTCAAAATCTCAAAATTGCCTTTACATCAGCGCACTGCTCACCACACTCTGCACGTCGTACAACATGAATACGACGATTCTCAGCATTAACATCACATATTACAGCGAGACGAGAATAGATGGCTCCATTTATGCTAACTGTATACAAAGTAATGCACCAAACGCCACATAGACAGCAATGCATGTAAACATGTGACACAGAGTTTGAACACACTGTAAACAGAATGACGGCATTAAAAGTTTCTTTGTTCTGATGCACGATGCCACCCCCCCCCCCCCCCCCCCCCCCCCCCCGGTTCATGTCTTGTTCCTATCCCTGTTCGTTCACCCCACTCACTATCGAGTCCTTCCTCTCGTTGTTGTGGTGTCTGGGTCACCAGAATGGAGTAAGTAACACCTGCACCTGTTTGCTGTGGCCGCGAGCATGCTGTGATCTAAACTCCTTAATTCACCTCCCTGTTAAAGATGATTCAGGGCTCCTCGTGTGCAGCAGAGCCACACGGCTGAAAGGAGGCTGGACAAGCCAAAGTCACACAGTCTGCTGAAGTCAGTTCAATCAGTACACTTAACAGCAATGCAGGCCTGCAGTAAATCCTACATGTATAACAGTTATGTGAAGAATGTGAAGCTCTCAGCCTTATTGTTTGTTGCACTAACAGGTGTTTCTATTATTAATATTAATGAGTGTAGAATTAAATGTTTTCTTCGAACGATCAGGTGTTTCAATAAGACTGAAAGCTGATTACTGAGTCTTTATTTGGCTCCCGTTTTTAAACAGGATAACAGAAAGTTATTAGCTTAAAAATGGATCGTTATTTTGGAGAGATGAAAATGTATTTACTTTAAGTTATTTATATCATGCTGATATTTGACACAGACCATACCAACAATCGTGACACTTTAGCTCGCAGCATATTAAAAGCATCATAAAACCATCATGTGTTAAATTCTAGTTTAAACAAAATAACATGTTATAACATATCAGTTACTGAGCTTCAGAGGAAGACTTGCAACATTGTTAATTTTGGCTAAATGTTTATTATTCAAACGTGGAAGCAGTCGCTCTCATTTTCATCTCATTTTTTTTGTTTGTTTTTTTTCCTAAAAGGAAACAAACTTTTTTCAGAAAATGCACAAAAATGCCAAATGTATCACAAAAAATGCAAATAAGAACATATTTATATATTCATAATATATTTATAATTAATTTTAGTTTTTTCTCTGAAGGTTCAATAAAAACTGTTTTTTTTATTGAACCTTTAATTTCTACGTAAACAGTACAGAGCAGATGTAACAAAGGAGAAATGTCAAGAAGTCAAATACAGTAATAAAAATAACAATAATTTAATCCTTTAATACAATTTTTTTGTTTTCATTTTGTAACACATTAAGTACGATGTGACGAAAGTCGGTGAACGTGAAGGCGTTTTTATTGTTATTTCCTTGAATGAATTTTAACCACTTGTCATAAAAACATCGACTGTAGATAAAATAGTTTTGGTTTCTTTTACATGTTTCAGCCACGCATCTGCTGCCACTTTGGAGCCGACGTGTGTGTGTGTGTGTGTGTGTGTGTGTGTACGGGTTCGTACTATCCTGGTGGGGACCAAAATCTGACTTTTACTATCCTGGTGGGCGCTTTCTGCACCGTGGGGACCAAAATCCAGGTCCCCTCGGGGTTGAAAGCAATTTTCACACTCAAAATGCGGTTTTACTGTCAGGGTTACAATTAGGTTATGGTTAGGTTTAGGGTAAGGGTTAGGGTTAGGCATTCATTTTTAATGGTTAGGGTTAGGGTAAGGGGCTAGGGAAAGCATTATGTCAATGGGATGTCCCCACGAGGATAGCAAACCAGACTGTGTGTGTGTGTGTGTGTGTGTGTTGTGTGTGAGAAGACAACCTTTTCGTTTCTCAGTAAAAGGAAATTTAAAAAAAAGTGATCCACTTGTACGTGTGGATCCTGTTTCCTGGTCACTGAGAACCTTGGTTTGTCCTCTACTCCGAGCTGTTGGACTAAACTGGCTTTGAACCTCTAACCGTAGCAATTAAATGTTAACCTAACCCAGTGTGCCAAGAAGCATGACTCACCACTAAACACCGTCATGATTGACGACAATAATAAGTGAATGCTGTGGGGATTAAAAGTGGTCGAGGCCGTTATATAGTCAACGCTCCATCAATGTTTAATGAAATCTAATCCAAGACAGTTCACAGGAACGTGTTCTGATAAGAATTTGTCATTATCTGGTATTATTACAACCCTTCCTGGTATCCATTGTTCAACGTCCAGATTGATTAGGTGTGTGCTCGGTCGGAGAATGAGTTAGCAAATCCTCAGACAGAAGGAACGAGCTGCTGTTCAAACTTATTATCACTGGTGTCATTTCAGAGGTACGGCCTTTCAAGCTGCAGAAGAGTAAAAAGTGTCAGTGCGCGCAGCGACATCGAGTGATGCTGGGTTACAGTCGTGCTTTCTTCATTTTCTGAGAATGTTTTCTAAAAGCAGCTGTGCAGCTGTTGAGGATATGAATTCACTTCCAGGATGCGCAGGTGCAACCATACTTTTTAATAAAACACAACAGGAAATTAGCTTGGAAAAGTGAATTGAACAGACAAATCCAGTGGAAATGGATATGAAGGATGAGTCTCAGTTAGCCAAGAGAAGAAGAAGCTGAAGCAGATTTGACAGATAAGCTTTTAATACAATGAAAGATAAGATGATCCTTCAGACATAGATTCCTGAAGTGTAGTACTTACAAACAGCTGGATGTTGGATATTTATCCGGATATGTAGATGTTCCACCTGTCCTACCTTCTTCTAACCTATTATTAAGCCACTCAGCAGACTGCACAGACCGTTAGTGGCAGGAATCCTCTGAAATGCAGATGAACCAACACATTAACAGAAGCAGGGTCTGACTGTTTTTATCCTCCTGGTGCTACACCCACAGGACAACAGCTTTGAGCAGTTCATCATCAACTACTGCAACGAGAAACTGCAGCAGATCTTCATCGAGCTGACCCTGCGTGAGGAGCAGGAAGAGTATGTCAGAGAGGTAAGTGTGTGAATGGTGAACTCTGGGATCTGACCAGCACAGCTGTGCAGAATCTGCATCACTCTGCGTGTCGGCGCTCTGCACACCTTTGTTGCACTGACGGCTTATTATTGCAGCATGAGCTCAACTTGAGCTTGTCGCTCATCTGTTTAAGCTCTACAAGCCTCGCCCTTTGACCAGACGCATTATTACTTCACGCGTGTCTCTGTCATGAAAACCCTCTTCATTTATTCCCTTCACATCTTCCCTCTGTGGATTCTTGGGGACGGAAATGGTCTTCCGCTCTGGCGAGAGTAAACACTCCCCGCTGCGGGCCTTTAGGCTCTGTTTGTTTTCCGAGCTCTGTGTTTGAGTGCAGCGGTAGTGACCCCCACGCCACTTTCCTACTAACACCACCACCAATGATATTCCACTCCTGGCCTCTCTCCAGTATACTGCATGGGAAAATACCGCAGTGCTGGAGCAAGAAGGGAGGATTACCAATCAGGAATGTGGCCAGCCACCCGTCAGTTTAAGCTATGCCTCCTGTGCATCCGCCCCCTCCCCCCTCCAAAATATCTGTCCAATTGCTTACCCCGACCTATGTTACCAAGCCGTTAGTAGCTATGAAGTTGATGGCTGCTAAATTGTTTTTTCAAGGCCCAGTGAACCTTTCTGAGAGGGCAAGATTGAAAGTGTTCCTCCTTTGAGTCTCCAAAGGGACTCTGGCCTTGACGTGAGGGAGACGGAGCCTGTAGGACATAACATCAAAGCACCGAGGACAATTATGGCTTCAGAACTGATGGAAACGCATCAGTTTATCCTGATTAAATAATTTTCAATAAATGCACTCGAGTTCAAGATGAAAGAAACAAGATCTGTGACCAACCGAAGTCTCTTTGTTTTTTCCTTCCCGGAGCATTTGTTCTCATTACGCACATGTAAATATTAAGTGCTGCAACATGTGTCTCTGTAACCGCAGCACATGAATACTTGGTAAAGGCGATAGATGAGAGTGAGGTGCATGCTGAAAATGCACGTGCAGTGCTGAGCTCTCCCACATGCAGCATATATCAGTTTCTAAAATGTACGCAAATGTCTGTAATACCTCTGCTTATGCATTTGTTACAGGGCATCGAGTGGACCAACATTGAATATTTTAACAATGCCATCATCTGTGACCTGATTGAGAACGTAAGTCCTGTGTCTGTTCTTGGCTTTTGATGTTCTCCACACTTATTATGTTTCTCTCGAATAACTGAGAAGCGCTAATTTTGGTTAAATCTGGAGTGATTTCTCCCGTTCTGTGACTCCAGAGGTGGCGTAAACAACCCGTGTAACCTTATGATCGGTGTTGTTATTGAAAATCAGTTCATCATTAAAGCTGATTTTAAGTCTGACGTTGTCTTAGCAAAATGGGATGATTATCCGAGCTGTTGTGAACAGGTGAATCAGATTGTTCAGCACTGTGAAACGAATGAATCATGACAGAATAATACGTTTCTACATTGAACCCTTCAGAAGTTTGACCCTAAACCTCCTTTTGTTTGTGCCAGAATCAAAACGGCATCTTGGCCATGCTGGATGAGGAGTGTCTGAGGCCGGGGACGGTCACTGATGAGACCTTCCTGGACAAACTGAACACCATCTGTGCGGACCACCAGCACTTTGAGAGTCGGCTGAACAAGAACTCAAAGTTCCTCAACGACCACAGCCTGCCGCACAACTGCTTCCGCATCCAGCACTACGCCGGCAAGGTACCCGAGGCAGCAACAATAACAGCTGATGGATATGTTAAAAAAGACATGTTAACAAATTGATATGGAGATTAATGTGGGCAAATTATGTAATATTATAAATTTTTGCATGGGACAGAGTGAAATTCTGCCATAGGATAAAATCAAAGTGTAATTACACAGAAAAGAGTTAGCCACTTTGTTCAACTTGTGTATGAAAATCCCTTTTTGTGAATGGCTCTTTTCCCTCTGTGTGTCCAGGTGCTGTATCGTGTCGAGGGCTTTGTGGATAAGAACAATGACCTTCTGTACCGGGACCTGTCACAGGCCATGTACAAAGCCAACCACAGCCTCATCAAACAGCTGTTTCCTGAAGGCAACCCAGCCAAAGTCAACCTGAAGAGACCCCCAACTGCTGGATTCCAGTTCAGAGCTTCAGTGGGCACGCTGATGAGGAACCTGCAGACCAAGAACCCAAACTACATCCGGTAAATCTGATCATATCGATTACACAGAAAGAGCACGTGCTATTTGTGATTCTCTCAAAGTTTGCTTTGAAATAATTTTCAAATAGTCCAGATTCAGCCGGCCTGCTGTTACTTTCACCGTCTAGCACTGTCTATTAATCTATAAAAGAGCTTAAGAGCTGCTGCTGTTACTGCAGCCGGCTCTACGCACCAGCCTAATATCTGCAACTTATTTTTTGATTTCCAGCTGCATCAAGCCCAATGATAAGAAGGCATCCCATATCTTCACCGACTCGCTGGTCTGCCATCAGGTGCGCTACCTGGGCCTGATGGAGAACGTCCGTGTGCGAAGAGCAGGCTATGCCTTCCGCCAGCCCTACGAGCCCTGCTTGGAGCGCTACAAAATGCTCTGCAAAAGGACCTGGCCGCATTGGAAGGGTCCTGCAAGGTAATTGTTGTTTATACCCTGAAGTGGTGACATTAGGGAATAGTTGATTAGGGGGAAAAAAGAGGTCTTGGCCCTGGAAGCTTGCCAGAGCAAATCCCTTCAAGTTTTCAGTGTGAAAATGTGAGTGTGGAAAATGAGAAATGCTCCCAGGTGTCTTTAGCTAAGGCACTAAACTTGACTCTGCTCCCAGTGGAGAGTGTGTGACCAGCACTAATAGACTGTGGCTAGAGCGGTCCACTCCCAGGTGTGGCTGTGTGAATGTGAAACAGCCGTTGCTAGAAAGTACTCGGATGACACAGAAAGAGGCAAAAGGGAAAATAATTAGGGGAGCTTGACAGCAGTTTACCCAGCAGACCGTATGATCTGTATATTTAAATAGAGAAAGTGGTCTAAAACTCTGAGCTATGAAGCAACACTTTTGGCTGAGTTTGGTATGTGTAGATCTAAGGATAAGGAAACTGGTTCCCTCCTTTTTTCCCAGCTGTTTTCATGCATTCCCATCCCCACTGTGTGCATATGCATGGATTCACATGCAAGTTAACTAAAGACATGAGACTGCGATTCCAGGGTAAAAAGGTTTGGCTGGTTCGGTCATGTTCTATAAAAACAGCATGTTAGCAGAGATGTTTTAGGTGCATGTCGTCACAGCGAGGCCGCTTTGTTTGAAGGAAATGAAACATTGTTTGTGAACCACAACATGCCCAGACGTTCCATCCTTATCTGTCTCCTCGACTCGGCCAGACTTGCAGGTTTCGTCCTCTCTGCTGGTGAAGTCACTGATTTCTATCTGCCGTCTCGCACATCTGGCTCCTGATGTTTCAGCATCTTTGTATCAGCTTTGTGTGGTTTTAGTTTTCTTCTTAGTCTCTCTGGCTGTTGCTTTCATCGTGGTTTCCATCGTTTCTCAAACTCCATCCTCGGCGCTGTCTTCTGTTATTCCATGAATCCAAATCCTTCTGCTGTTTCTGTCAGGTGAAAAAGAGTCCTGTGAAAAACTAAGTACACCCCATGATTCAGCATCATGTGCAATCACCTTCATCAGCAAGAACTTGAAGCAATTGTTTTCTGTGTGGTTTTAATCAGTCTCACATTGTTGTGGTGTAATTTTGGTCCACTCACCTTTGTCTGTGCAGGTCACGGTAGTCATAAGATCCTAAACACAAGACGACTACACCTTAAGTTTTTAAGACATTTAACCTCTGATCTAAGAAGCGTGTTTACTTCTGAATGAAAACTTTTAGGAACAGATGTTTGCAGGTGTTTATTCACGCGCAGCTCCCATCACGTTGACGTCTGGACTTTAACCGGATCGTTGCAGCGCCTTCGTTCATTTCATTTTCTGGTTTTAGCCCCTTTTATTGCTGTTGGTGATCCAAGCTTTAGCTGAGTGACAGATGCCCTCACACTTGCACTACAACACTTTGGTATTTAGAGGAGTTCATGGTCGACTCGGTGACTGCGAGGTGCCCAGATCATCACCCCTCCAGGCCACACTGACAGTTGCTATGAGCTGTTTGTTCTGATATGTGCTGAACATGGTGCTGTGCTTTACGACCAAACGGCTGCCCTGTTCAGACGTCCTGGCACAGGTTGAACCTTTGCAAACATGAGCTGTGCTGCCCTGTTTCTTCTTTTTTTTAAAAAGAAGAGGCAATCGTTCCAAACAAGCCATACTTGTTCAGTCTCTTTCTAATTGTACTGTGATGAACTTCACAGGTTAGCATGCTGAGGCCTGCAAAGCCTTTTCTCTGAGCATTGCACAACCTGACCCCGGGGTGAACTTGCTGGAACGTCCACTCCTGGGAAGATTTTGTTGACACACACACCTGAAAGCTCGAACTGACACAACCTGATTTTAAAGAGTTGTTATTTTAATCAAGTGCGTTTGATTAGCAGCGCACGCCTGCGACTTACCCTCTTAATTCCTATGGAAGCAGTAAGGGTGGGACTGCACTGCAACCCTGTGAAAACTGCATATATCTGCGCTCGTGTAGTGTATGACCCTCTTGACTTTTCTGACTTCCCACAGGGAAGGAGTGGAGGTGCTGATGGCCGACCTCCAGATTCCAGCAGAAGAGATCGCTTATGGCCGCTCCAAGATCTTCATCAGAAACCCAAGAACGGTAAAATACACTCTCTAACCTGGCAAAGCATTTCTTTTTTGACAGCTGCTCGGTATTCCTGCAGATTAGGCTGTTTTAGAGTCGAATGGTTGAAGCCGGTGTGCTCAGCTGCTTTGCTTTCTCACAGTTAGATGTTTGTAAAGCAGGGTGGGCTTTGCTTGGAGCCCCCACTTCAACAATTAGCTTGTAACCACCACTCTGAGAACACATGGTTTCACTTAGCTGTCCCATATAACATGGGAAACAGGCTTCTTTACTCTGCGCTTGCAGACTCTTCAGCTGCTCGGGCCCGCAGCGTTTGGATGGACTTTCTCCCCCACCAGCAAAAGGCCAAACAGAGCCTGGAATAACATGATCTCACGCTGGGAGAATTTTTCTATAATTGCTTTTTCTATCTGATCAGCTTATCTGCTTTACATATCTACAGCTTCAAAATCACTGAAACAGAGTTCGAGCATATTTATTTTGCTCCTTAATCACTGTAGTCACACCTTTAGCTTAACTGGCACCATTTTTTATCTATACAGAAAATAGAATACAAGTCGCGACGTAGGTATTAGTCAAGCTCTGTGGATATCTGAACAAACCCAGAAACTTCCATATGTGGCGTTATGTCGACAGGCCCAGTGTTCCTGAAGGTAAAGCAGTGACTTCCTCACACCAGTGCAATAAATGATGCGGTCTCATCTCATAAGTCGATTATCAAAAGGTCATTTTTATTGTCTTCCTGGAGCAGTAAACTTTTTTTCCCACCTGCACTTTGTTCTTGTCATTGAGAAATTGGTGCTTCCTCAGTTTAGAAACCCCCCCCCCCTAAAAAAATCAAACTCATAACCTTTTTCCCCTCAGAGTAAACTGACTTTCCCTGACATTTTACCTTCCTGGAGATAATTTGATGATGTTGATAACATCCAGCGTTCACACAGTTTCCCAGGTGCTCGTCAGGAGCTCTTAATTTTCTCCTCTTCCCGCAGCTCTTTTTCTTGGAGGAGAAGAGAAAGCAATGTCTCCAAGACCTTGCCACACTCATTCAGAAGATCTACAGAGGCTGGAAGTGCCGCACGCACTTCCTGTTGATGAAGAAGAGCCAGATAGTGGTGGCAGCTTGGTACCGCCGATACGCTGTGAGACCCTTTAATTACACCAAAATACAAAGCGGATTAAAAACCATACTCACCGATGCATAACGACACTTTTCCATCTCACAGCAACAAAAGAAGTACCGGAACATCAAGAGTGCTACCACTGTGGTTCAGTCGTACACCAGAGGGTGGCAGGTGTGCATCTGTCTTTGAATTCACTCTGTTCATTGAAAAAAGTGTAGCAGCAATCGTGTGGAAGAAAATGAAAGTGTCTGCATGTTTCTACCAGGCCCGCAAACTTCTGAGAGAGCTGAAATATCAGAAGAGATGCGAGGAGGCAGTGACCACCATCGCAGCGTTCTGGCACGGCACCCAGGTACTGATATCAAAGAGCGAGGTGTTTACTGTACCTTGATGGCTTCTGCAGGAGAAGCCTGCTCCTGAACACTTGTCAGTATCGCTTCAAACCCTTTGGTTTTTTACTGTTCGCTGTGTTCTTGCCTAAAGGCACCACAGTATTGCAAGACGGCTGTTCTTTAACAAACTATCCTTTAATGTTATTGCTGCTGTTTTCCTTTAATCCTGCTTCTTGTGCTGATCACACAGCTCCCACTTATCTTTTCTCCCCTGCTCCTTTTTCAACTTTCCCGTCTCGATTTTTTTCTCCTCTTCACATCTTTAACTTGTCTTACCTAACGCCCACCACATCCACCAGGCACGGCTGGAGCTGAGACGTCTGAAACAAGAAGCGCGGAATAAACACGCTGTGACAGTAATTTGGGCATACTGGCAGGGAACCAAGGTATTTCCACCCAGCGATAGTGTGTTGCTGTCCCAGCTGCCATCCCTGTTCATCACGTCTTGTCCCATCCTATGCTATTCTCACCACGAAACTGCCTAATAGAGTAGCACCCCTGCTGAATGAACCTCGGCCAGATTAACGAGCCCGACTGTTCATTTTTCCCGTTTTCTGTTGTGTGGCTCTTAAATGTGGGATTATCTCGAGTTCCCAAACTAACACGCTTAATCCACCGTAGTAAACTGTGCCGATCGTGGCTGCGACGTGCGGCTCAGGTGTTTTACACTTTCTGTCCAGTGTGTCACACCTCTGCTGTAATCTAAAATTACTTCCAGCATATGCTGCAAACATATGCTGGAAGTAAGGAATGTACATGTTGCCACACATCTGATTATGATTGTGGTTTTTACTCTGGTTAAAGTCAAGAAGCTTCTTATTAATCGATGTGATGATGTGCAGCAGGAAGCTCTTAAAGCTCAGCTGGCATGCAGTATACCATTATCCTGTCAGAATGTAACAACCTCTGTGATATCGAATATTCTTGGAGGTTGTTATTATACTAAATTACAGCATGCCAGGCTCAAAGCATTAAGACTTTAGTGTCTTAAATCTAAACTGTGGTTCTGGCTCTTTGTTAGTTTGCACCTTTGACGCTGAAGATAATTGAACTTTCTTGCTGGACTTTAATATTGCATCATTTCATACAATATTCTTTTAAAGCTGACCACACACAGCCTCATTATGGGGAGAGTCTCCTCATTCGCACGTTTTCTTGTTGTTCGTCTTTGTTTATCCGCCTTTTTGCCCCTGCTGTGTCGCCTCTGCTGTCCCCTGTTTTCGGACAATTGTGTTTTGATTGCCACTGAAATTAACTTCACCCACAACTGCCACCGCTTCTCATTAGGCCCGGAGAGAGCTGCGTCAGCTGAAGGAGGAGGCGAGGAATAAACATGCCGTATCGGTCATTTGGGCCGGCTGGCAGGGCACCAAGGTATTTGGGAAGCCTGTTGATTTGATTTGCCGTGACTCTGACTTGCCGCCCTCCATCAATCCCACACCCACCTCGTCCATAACGTGTCCATCGGTCTGCTCGACTCTTTCCAAACACTTAAGTTGTATGTAAGACATCTTATTATGGAGTCTCTCAGAGGCAGACTGCTGGCTGCTAAAGCACAGCAGTCTTACCCATGTGACCAGAATGGTTATTTTCATCTGAACCTGCCTTTGCAGTGCTGTCATTTTTCCACTGTGAGTACTAGTCAGTGAAACGTAGGCGTCTAGTCTCCATACATCACATCAGGGACTGATGTGTCCTATCCTGGCATTGTTTTCAGCTTCTTCCTCCAAGGTCCATGCTTCACACCGCATGCTGCCTGCTGCCTCTGCATGACTTCCTGTGTAGCTAGCGCATGTGTAGTTTTTGCATTGTTGTGCTGTTTTTTAGAAGGATGAGTTTGGATCCTCTGACCGCCTGAGATGTGACTTTTTTTCTCCTTTTGCACTCAAAGTTGTCAAAGCACCAGCTCTGTTTGCCTTCCAGAAGTTCCCCAGATAAATGCTTCCATGACCCACAGTTCCATATTGGTTTCTGGAGGCTGGAGAAGCAGAGCTGTAATTTTACAGTCTCTCAGTGATCACACTGTGCTTGTGTGCAGTGTGTGTGCGCATTTGATGTTGCTGACCTCAGGCAAAACGGTGTCTACCTCCTCTCCCTCTCATCTTCTCCTGCTTCATTTGTTCCTACTCTCTGTCTCTTCCCTCCCACCCCCGAACAGGCTCGCAGGGAGCTCAGGAGACTGAAGGAAGAGGCCAGGCGTAAGCACGCTGTCGCTTTGATTTGGGCCTACTGGCAGGGACTCAAGGTACCTCCCAGCCCCACGGCGCAGCCATCAACAAGTCTGCCACCTACTCGACACCCCTGACTTTCCTCATCCTCCTCAGGGATCTTCTCTGTCATTATCCAGGCGCTGTCCTCGTGACACTTCTTGCATTTTGTAATTTTTTTTAATGCAATGTATATAAGACAAATAGTTAAGAAAAATCCAGTTTAAATGGAAGATTGAGGATTGGACCTTTCTTTCCTCCTTTGAGGCTTTTAATGTTGCAGATGTCACGCAGCGGTGTCTGACTCGCTCGTATCTTCTTTTCTCTGCATCTGTCACACTAACCCATAAACGAGCACTTTTTTCTATCCAGCAGAGTTTCTCTCTTTCTCTCTAGGTGTGTGTGTCCTTGTCCCTGTTGCTGGTTGTTGAAGTAAACTTGTCCATACACCATTTATTGCAGTCCTAATATTGTTTTTTTATTTTTCATCATGTTAACCAAGCACCTCGTGCATCACAGTGCACCCATTTCCACCTCAGTTTGTAGAATTAAGGTCAGACTGTTTGTTGTAACCATCACATCCTTTCAAGTAAAGTAAATGTCAACGTCCAGCAGACTGGAGTTGCAGTTTTCGTGTCGTTGTTTGTCACTAACCAAACGTCAGATGTTCTTTTCAGTGTGCTGTTTGTGTTGCACTGTCGTCCTCCTGTCGGTGTGCCTCCTTTTCTTTCCAAATACACACACAGATAAGAATTAAGAACTGACTGAGTTCATTGATTTCATCGGATCTTTTGGTGCCGTTATAGGTCCGCAGAGAGTACAGGAAATTCTTCAGGGCAAATGCCGGCAAAAAGATCTACGACTTTACCATCCAGCGAATTGTAAGTTGGATTTTTCTTTTTTAATGTTAAAGTTTAACATGATATTAAGAAACCAAAGATGATTTTCTTGTCTGTGTGTGTCCAGATACAGAAATACTTCCTGGGCTTGAAGAGCAACATGCCTTCCATGTCACCCATAGACAAAAAGTGGCCGGCCAGGCCGTACGGCTTCCTGGATGGAGTCCACACAGAGCTCCGGAAAATCTTCCATCACTGGAGGGTTGGTCACAAAAACCGACCACATTCAGCCATATTAAAGAACCATGTTTTGTCTTTGCATTTCTTCACATACTATAATAACTGCATATACATCAGAATATAACTGAATGAATTTGTCTCTTGTTCAGTGCAAGAAATACAGGGACCAGTTCACCGAGGAGAAGAAGGCAGTGTATGAGGAAAAGCTAGAAGCAAGTGAGATCTTCAAGGATAAAAAGGCGCTCTACCCAAGCAGGTAGCTGAACATCACTGCCATCAAGTGCCCCTTTTCATTTTATAGGACGATAAAAGCAACGTCTAGTCACATGATCAGTGTAAAGTGGAGTCTTGTTTTCCTGTATTGTGTGTCAGTGTGAGTCAGCCTTTCAAAGGAGATTACCTGGAGATCAGCAAGAACCCCAAATATCAGAAACTCAACAGTGCTGTGGACGAGAAGGTCCTGCTGGCCGACGTGGTCAACAAGATTAACAGGGCGAATGGCAAGGTCAGAAAATGCGCACACACACACCACAGTATTTACAGCCCATTTAGTTTGTATGCAAGCTGGAAAACCTAAAACAGGAAGTGTGATTACACAGCGACTTTGTGTGTTTAGAGATTTTCTGCAATTTTCCACAGTGAAGCAGAGCCGCCGTTTGTTGTTTTGATGTATATTTCAACACCTTACACTTTGAGCTGATGTTTTTTGACATCATAACAACTGACAGCATTTTTCTTCCAGCAGATATCAGACATTTCTGGACAGGTCTGCTATGTTGTAGCTCTGAGTTTGGAGCTCACAAACATTTAAAAATGCATTTAAAAAAACATGTAGTTTTCCCCCCGATAGAGGGGAAATGATAGAGGGCTAAAATGTTAGCTTGCATGTTTGCAGGGAACGCCACGGATCTTCCTGCTGACCAAGAAGAACTTTGTCCTGGCGGACCAGAAAACGGGCCAGGTGAAGGCCAGCATTCCTCTGCCAGACGTCACTAGCGTGTCGGTCAGCACGCAGAAAGACGGCTTCTTTGCTCTCAAACTCAAAGAGGTGAGAAGAGACACGATCGTGTAGTTGAGTAGAATTATGAAGCCGTTGTGCTCTGGCTCGTTGAAGCCAAAGTTATTCAGGCACTGAGCTTCTCATTTAGCTCGGCGGGAAGCGAATAAAAATGTCTCTAAGTGACGGACCGTTCCTGTAAGGCCAGACGAGACACCAAAGTTTATTAAAAGATCTTAATATGTGACTTTCTTCTACTGCAGGGTTCGGCTTCAGCTGTCAAAGGAGATTTCTTGCTCAGCAGTGAGCACCTTATTGAAATCATCACCAAGCTCCATCGCATCGGGGCGACCGCCGCAGACCGGGAGAAACTTAAAGTTGACATCTCGGATGAGTAAGAGCAGTCGCGCTGAGAAAGGTGATATTTCTTCTGCGCCGTCGATGTTTTGTGACGTGGCTGATGTTTTCTGTGTGGCAGGTTCCTGGTGCAGTTTAAGCAGGACAAAGTATGCGTGAAGTTCATCCAGAGCAGCCCGAAGAACGGCAACAGCGTGTCCTGCAAGCGCAAGAACAACCGCCTGCTGGAGGTGTCGGTACCCACATCGCCATAGTGAAGTCTCCACTGCTGTCGTTGAGCGCTCAGTCTGGCGGCGACTAAACATCAAACCATCACCCTCCCCCAAAACTCTGGACTCAAAAGCCGTCACACCAGTTTCCCCTCTGAGCCCAAAAATGTGCAGTTATTTGGCTTTTTGTTCTTATCAAATTTCCTAAGGCACAGGTACAGATGTAACCACGCACCACATTGTTTGTTTGGTTTTTTTGGCATAGAAAGCCCTAATCTGGGTTGCATGCCACAGAAAATTATTAAAATGTTTCACTGGTGTTTTGTGAACCTGGTGCGAAGAGTTGACGCTGGTGCAAATCTTGTTAGTGCACAACAGACTTCTATATACCAATGGTGATGTTGACAATGATTGTTCTGTCTGTACGGTAAATTAGAGACGTTTGTGACGAGCTCCACAGATCTCGACTCATCTGCGTTTGAGCAGCTCTAGCTTTAAAAAGATGGCTTCAAATTTGAGATGACCCCGAGGTCTTTTGGGGTCAGCCTGTCGGATTTTGTTCTCTGATGAACGTGAATACTGCACTTGCTTTCACCTCTGCATAACAAAAAGAGGATGACCTGAAAATGTATTTGATTGTATGTTGTATTATTTTCTATATATTTTTTTTCTCAGAAAAAAGGTGGACAGCTGCAAAGTCAAATGT
Organism: Pelmatolapia mariae; assembly: GCF_036321145.2. Lineage (NCBI taxonomy): Eukaryota > Metazoa > Chordata > Actinopteri > Cichliformes > Cichlidae > Pelmatolapia > Pelmatolapia mariae. The sequence continues at coordinate 2,009,162 of NC_086241.1, forward strand.
AATGTGCTTGATTTATTGTAAAACCCCATTTGTATCCATTCTATGTGCCATTGAACAGGTCCTGTGACTTGTCACGTGTCAGCGTACAAACACAAACGTTGTTCCCATTCATGTCGAGCTATTCAAAGGGTCAAAAACCTTTTCGAACGGGGAGCGTTGACCTGTAGTGCCACTGTATGTTTTGATGAGGCTGCACATGTGATAAATTGCCATTTCTCAACACATTGCAGTGTGCATTGATTCTCAAGCTTTGTTCTGCAGAGATTTCCTGCACTCATATCACAGATTTCCATATATAAATTAAAAGAAGCCCCCCTGAGCATTATGTGGGACTGACCAAAACAGAAAGATGCCCAACCAAAGGATTCATTCCCCTGATCCAAAGCTTTCTGTGACGCAAACCCTTGAACTGAATATTTTTCGTGCAATAAGTAAAACCTTTTGTCTCAATTATTCTCTCTCTGGTAAAACAGCAGTGAGGACCCATAGCAGTTGCCCTTCCTGTGCCATAAGCTGTACATAAGCTTTGAAGGCTGTGGCCCTGACTCGGACAAAGGGCAGTTTAGTATCTTTATTTTAATTGCTGTATTTGTAAAATTGCTGTTTCTGCCACTGAAGTTTGAGGAGGTGTTGTGCTCCGCCCACTCGCTCCTAATGTGTTTTTTTTCTTCTTTTTTTTAGGAAAGACCAAATATTAAATGACTGCAGATCCTTGATGAATCAGAAAGAATGGGCAAATTTGGGTTTTTTACAACTTTATAGAAATCGTATTTTAAAAAAATCTGGTATTCAGTCATTTATACACGGGGAACATTCGAGTGTCAAGAAGCGAGAGCTCTATTTTCAGGCACGTTGACTATTTTTCGGATTTTCTGGTAGCGCGTTTTGTACTTTCGGTGAATGTGCGAGGGAATGACATAAATTAGCTCTTGATGGCTTTTGCAATCCAGGGTATCGTGGTCTGTACGTGAAAATTGATTTTGTTTTCTTTAATGTAACGCACGACACAGGGACCTGAGAAATCAGCTGTTGACCCTCACGTGGGAACAGTTGGGCTGAATTCCAGTTTTGATGTATTTTCCTGGCTACGCTGCTTTCAGTGCAGTTTTAGGGTTCTTCCTCCCCACTCTCTCTCTCTGAATCGTTCTTCTCTGTTTTGTATTTGAACAGTTGCTAGAAATGCAAAATGATGTCTGCATTATTGTGTGCCTAATGTTAACCTGTGCAAGAGACAGATCATGGAAATGCTTCAGTAGAACTCAATGTAACATTTACAAGTAATCTTTTTTAAATTAAATAAAAGTCAGTAATTAATAAATGTTATTCTGGGACACTCTTTGCATTATTTTTGTATCCAGTTATTTCCAAAGATACTTGCCTTTATTATCTAAACCAGTATATGGTTAATACTTCAAATCAAAAAAGGCTTTTTTATATCTAACATACCACGTGCAGGCAGCTTTCAGTCATCCGTACATCACGCTATTAAGTCTCACATTCTTTTAAAGGGCCTTGGTTGCTGTTTATCATCAGTATGAACTGGGCTTTATCTTGGTATACGAGTGTTTAGGGGGGGTTAGTAGCACTGAGGCTGGACGGCCAAGCCTTATAGTCAAGCAGCTGGCCAGATGTTTTCCATCACATCTGGGGAGAGCTGTCCTAGGGTTAAATTCCGCGGCTTTGGGAGAACTGCCGGCAACAGGTCTCTAGAGAGCAGCCCTCAGATTGAACACAGAGTGGTAAAAATAGCATACCATTTTGGGCTGCCTAGTACCCGGTTCCCACCACTCTGCAGGCTGGGAAACGGAGGCGGAGTCTGAGCCTCCCACTGAATATTCAACCCTGAGTGAGATCTCAGAGGAATTGGACAGTGCACGGTCCCATCTCCTGCAGAACCTGAAGCTGTTGAACACTGAGCAGGTCTGACCGGTTCCTCCGGTGGATTCTGGACGTTCACTGTTTTTGTCAGAAACGGTGCACAGGTGGGGAAATGTGGGACCTACCTTCATTATTTTTATATAAAGGCAAACTTGTTCACTGGTGGGTAGCATATTGGGGCAATCGGTGTGTACAGGCAAATTATGCCAGTTGAGAGATGAGATAGTCTCTAGCGACATCCTGTGGTTATAAGGTGACATAACCATGAAAGCTGTGACGTGCAGGCAGAAAATGAATGCTGAGTTATGGATTTTCACTGATTCATGAATCCATAATAACATAAATTCTAATGTCTGATTTTATTTGTAAGTTTTTATGAAAAATGCTGATGTCCTCACAGACTTCTCTGTAATCAACAGAGTAACGCTTCAGTGTTTGCTCACTGAAAGGAGAGAAATACTTAAATAACTAATTTATCCACCTTTAATGACGCAAACTGTGCAGGACTCATTAGCAAACCTGATGTCTGATCGCAGTGGCAGGGATCCAGTGGCAGCTCTAATGCTGCTGGCAGTAAATAAAAAATGTAAGTGTACTGTGTTATAAACCTGACTCACTCCTGCACAGGTTCTTGCTGCATCATCATTCTGCTTTCTGTGTGCAACACTGCATGCTTGCTAAGTGTGCTAAGAGCGTAACCACCTCATGATCAGATGTGTTTTAAGGTACATACTCGTCACACACACATCGTGTCCTGTGGGAGAAGTCCTTCTTGTCTGGTACTGGTCTGAGATGTGTTGCTCTCTCATACAGAATAACCGCTCACTCCTGATTGCACTGCATGAGGAGAAAGCGTCTAAAACATGGTCTGAGTCCTGATGCTAAGATAGAGCTCACCTGGCAGCAGTCAAGATAAACGGGAGCCTTGAACAATGTTGACGGCACTGATGATGCCTTGTCCTCTTTTCTGTTGCATTTGCGGCACAGATTTCTTTCAAGTATAGAGAGCTGACTCTTAAATATATCAGCTTGGTTTGTTCACAGCTTCTTCTCAGTCTGGCACTGACAGCTGAAACATCTCTGCCTCCTACTGGAGCTGTGCAGCTGTTTGGTAAAGACACTAGGGGGCAGTCAAAGCCACCGACTGAAGCCAAAGCTAACCTCTCTTGTAGATCTCTCACTGGTTTCTACAGATTTAACATTTACAAGTTGAAAGCAAAGAAAGTTTTTTGAATCTTCGAGACTTTTTGAAGTGACCATGTCATTTAGGGTGGACCCCATACACGAAGTAACTCGCAACACGACATAATGACCATAAGTAATAAATAGAGAATTGATAATGAACCTTCAGTTAATAGTTACACAGTAGTAAAATCATAACTAATAATGCTTACTGATTAGTAAATGATTCATAGATGATGTGTGTAATGCTTGTTTTAAAGAACAAATAATTATCCTTTGATTGTTTTTGCTTTTATTTTCTATGTTTGATTAGGCTGAGGCACCAAAAGTATTCAATAAGGTTTAGCTTAAAATATAAGATCTTATGACTGAGACTTGTCTCACTATTTGTTATTTTATTATTCAACCCATTTACTAAGGTCCCACTATAAAGGTAGTATTTCAAAGGTGGAAATAACCTCATCATGCAACCATTTATCCATGCAGCCATCTCTTGTAGTTTCTTGAATATAAATATAAAATGTAAACACTGGAATTAGTTAAATGTCATGGAAAGTCAAAGACAGTGTAAGTAATATAATTATAGAAGGACTCGTTTTATGTGATTTGTGATTCTGTACTTTATACTTACCTTTATTTAACATCCTACTTTATCCATCATTTAAATGCTTATAGTCATATTTCACATATAATATAGTCATAAAGCCAATTATGTATTCAGTTATTTTAGGATGTTTTAAAAGGTTCTAATGTGAGACATCACCAAACAATAACAATTACAAATTAAAATATGTCATTTTGCATTCCTTGAACAAGATTTTCATACAGGGATGCTTAACCAGCTTCCCTGTGAGAAACAGTGGACTATTCCTTCACATCTACAAACAGTGACTGCAGATTTAGCCAAAGAACGACCAAGCAGACTCAAATCAACCAAGCAGCCATTTTTATGCTCCTGGAACAATTACCAGGTCTTAAATTTACTGCTGCAAAGTGCCAATAAGATCAAAGTTGATACAATGAATTTCTAAGTTCAATATGCAACACCCCTCCTCCATTCCTCCTTCTTCCAACCTTTTTGTTGATCCATTAATTTAATGTAGCATATCATCGGAGATGAAATCGTCATAAATAATCCTCGTTCTGTATCGCTCGCTGTTGTCATATTGTGACCTTCCTGCTGTAACTCAATTAGCATAGTATCAAAGACATAATATCAAACACAATTAGATTAGCACCTTGTATGATTACAATTTTCAGAAATGTCATCATTGAATTGTTTGATTTTCCTATTAAACGGTTGTTATGATTTTGTTTGGCTGTGTTTTGTTTTTTCAAGGCAGTGGGCGTAAATTAGCCCGTGTGTGAAGTTGGTTAACCATATTGACGCTATTGAGTTGTCAACCCTTCAAGGCTGATTTCATTATTGAGTTTAGGATGTAGATGTCAACACATTGGTCGCCAGCTTGCTGATTTATTTAGGCATAAATCGATACTGTGATTTAAATAAAAGCAGCCCTGAAGACCAGAAACCGACAGGGGAAAGTCATTTCTCTTTACCTTAAGTCCGATAGCTAGTTTTGGAGTTCATTCATTGATGTTTTCCTCTTTCTTTTTATAACCATCAATATAACGTCCATATAACCATCAATATAAAAAATAATTCAATGTATGATGAACTTACTTTGCAGGGGCTGATGGTGGCATGAACAGGAAGTAGAGACCCAGTGACAAGAAAATGAGGTTGTGCTAAAGGCAGACGAGGACGGACACCCACAGACAGGGACAGACACAAAGTATCACATTACTGCCTCTGGCAGCCTGTCAGGCAGTCTGAAGGGAGGGACCGGGGATGGACCAGATCTGATTAATGAGTGCTACTGGGTGGTGGAGACTCTCTGTCCCCACTCACCCTTGAGTCACCAGCACACTCAATGGCTTCATCAATTTGTAGCCATTATAGACAAGAATGGATCCGGGGGTGGAAACTAGCTTCTGCTGCACCATCTGTGGGTATCTGCGCGAGTAGTAATCACTTCTTTCAGATTATAAAATGACACATTTATGTGCTGAATGCAGCCACTAACTTAAAGTGCCTGTTTTATAAAAGTTTGACTTTATTCAAATATTCATGGATTTTAACTAAAACTGTGTTGTATCTGCACCATGCTAAAATGCTAATGATAACTAGGCTAACCTGCCAATGTTTGTGAATTTTTTCCTCTGGGAACTACAGCCTATCAGTCATAATTAACTTAAACATTGGTGATACATGGGAAGTTAACATAAAATAATGTATTTATATTGTAGAGATACTTCATTTCATTAGAAAAGTAATGATTCTCACAGTCTGCTAGTGGCCCAAAATCAAAGGTCAGCAGATTTTCAAAGCAAGTAGAATTCTCCGAACACTATCCAGTTGTTAAATGATGACGTAATGAACCCTGCCTCTTGCTCCAAACTACAAGGCTGTTGTGTTTTTAACATGTTTTGTATCTTGTTCTATTTAATCTGAACAAGCCCCTAAAAACAGTCAGTGATCACTGTCGGCCTCTCTGGGTTTTTATCACCACTGTTCATTTTAAAGCTCAGTTTTTAAACCCTTATGATGTAACTACAGCCCAGCCCATGCAGCAGTATATTAATGACTAACCTCGTATTGTGGATGGATTATCTCAGTTGTTCTCCTGACTAAAGTTTGGTCCGTTTACAGCATCCTGCCATGCGATTGCATTTGTGCCTAACCATCAGGAACCCTCACGTTAACTTTTATCGAGTGTAAAAAAGTTAGCGTTCATCCTCACTGTGTTTATGTTATGCTAACATAGCTGTGTTGCTAGCGATCATGTAGAACATCATTATATACCAGCTAGCCCAACTTCAGTAACCCTACAAACATCACTGCTGTTTAGTTTTCTGTCTTCATTTATCTTGGAAGTGATAGCAGAGCTGTACGTTTGAATTTTTCAGAAATCTCTCAGTCAGAACATGCTATATCATGTTTAGGTATCATGCTATATCAAGCTAGCGAGCTAACTTCCTGCTAACTTCTTACTCAGTTAAACTTCATAAAGTCTGTTTTCACGGATGTTAAACTTTATTGTTTACCTGGCAAAGCAGCAACGCTGATCATTTTATTACAGATAAAAGAATTTAGACCGTTTGTGACTCTCAGTGATGCCGCAGTGTTGACTTTGGGACCTGAAGCGGAGTTTGGACCTGGAAACGACTAATTATGTCAGACTTACAGACCAGATGGATATGCAGTGAATGTGAATGTACCACAAATCATTGCAATCCAGCTAATAATTGTTTAAAAATGTAAGTGCTAGACTGACCAACCAATCTTTATATCCTTATAACTTCTCCACTAGCTTAGCGTGACAAAGGGCTTGTTCTCACTTTCTGCCACACAGACTCGCTTGCATTGCATTACAAGTTCATGCAAGTGATAACACATCCTGTTCCCTGTGCAAGCAAAAGTTGGCGTGTTTGTGTGTGCATCTGTGTCTTTTAATGATCTTCACATAGATTGCGTGTGAACACAAGCAGCTGCGACAATGATATAGATAAGCAAATAGCTTCACACACATCGTTAGGTGCTCATTTACAGACATTAGGCAGGACGACAGGTAGCTCAGAAACTAGCAGGCATGTATGTGAGTGTATCTGCCTCAGTGAATATAAATTATTTGTAACATGCAAAGGGTGTGAATTTATACATTTTAGTGCGGTAGAGCACAGTTTTGGCAGCTATCCATCTTCCCAGCAGCTTACTGGGTCCTGTTACTACATAAGGTTGTTTCTGTGACATTTTCCTTAAATTTCAAAAAGGCCCCAGGCTGCTTCAAGGACTACGATGAAATCATTGCTCTTCATAGTAGGGGGTGAAAAGGCAGTTAAAACTGAGTTTCCTGATTGGTGCTTAGAAGCTGTTTAGAGCAAAATGGGAAGGATAATGACTCTTAATCAAGACATTATGGCCCCCAATGGTACTGATGATTTTAACGCTTGCTTTTTTAATTGCATATTACTGTAACTAACGCATTTGTTCAGACTGCCATTAGATGAACAAAATTGGCAAAAAGCGTGGAAAAAGAAGACAAAGAGAGGAGCAGAAGGTTGGGGGGAAACAATAATGACAGAAGACATAACATATAAGCAAAAGGATCAGTGAGGAAAATGAGACCTCATCCTCAGCGTGGCACAACATGCATCAAGCAGTGATAGCCCCTCCTCTAAGCCCGTCAGTCCTAAATGACCAGTTAAACCAAAGCTTATTCTCTTTTTAACCCTTGGAAACCTTCTGAAACACAACTTCATCCTTTAACCCGTCCCAGGCTGGTGATTCCTGCACGACAACCAGGCGTCATCTGCTATTAAACCAGAACTGGCTGCCATTTTTAATCGCACCTTTCAGTAAAGAGGCCGTATATTAAATTAACGTTCGATTTCACTATTTTTTGAGCAGATTCAGTCACATCATTGTTCATTGTCTCATTGCTGTAAACTGAGTGTTTGGCTAAAGTACACGATAAAACTAAAATAACATCAATAAAATGAAGTGATGGGGGCACAGATCTCATTATTTTCCTAAATACTCCCGAGTGTCTTTAGAGCCAGACGTTTGGCATTATGTATGTGGAGCTGTTACTGAATGAGTTTGGAAAAATATGCCGAGAGCATCATGGAATAATCATGAACAAAGAAGACAATGATGAAGAGTTGCTTATAAAAAATACCGTTTAATGCTGTTTAAATGCAGAGCACTCATGTATCTGGCATGCAGTGCCACTAATTTGGAGGCATGTCACTGACACGTATCAGTCTGGAAAGGCTAAGAATCCTTTTCTAAGGTTTTGGGACTGCGGTGAACCACGGTGAGAGGCGTTATCCACACATGGAGGAAACTTTAAACGATGGTGACACTTCCCCAGCGTGGCCAGCCAATGCCAATTACTCCAAAAGTGCATCAGTGACTCATCCAGAAGACCCCAAAACAACATCTAAAGAACTGCATGATTGAAAATACTCTGTAGAGTGATGGTCTGCGATTGCTGTGGAGTGGCTTAAATCAGATTGGCAGGATCTTAAATTAGTTAAGAGTAGTAGTAACAGTTATTAGGTCTATGGGACAGTTACTTTTTCCACGCAGGGTCAGGTAGGTTTGGGTAACTGTTTTTTCCCTCATTAATAAATGAAATTATCATTTTAAACTGAAATTCATATTTCCCTACTTTGTGGAGTTTATATTTAGACATTTAAAGCCCATGGTTTAAATGGATGTGTGCAGAATATTTGCAAAAGAAAAGCGATAGAAAAACATGAAGGCTGCTCCGTGTCTTCAGTATGAAACAGGCTGAGATTCCAGCGTTTCTTCATTTATTCGCATTGTTTTCAGCCCATATATCATCATGTAGGTCACTTCAGGACGCGCTTTCATAAGAATGCAACACTCCCACAGCAGCCAGCGATGCAATATTCTAAATCTGCAACCTAAACTCATTCCCAGAGTTACAAGCTTCTCCCTCTGGCCTTTTTTATTGAATCTGCCTCACTCAACAATAAAGGCATGTTTCATCTCAGGTACTAGAGCAACCAGAGGAGAAGGAGAACAAAATAAAGCTGATGTGACAGTGTCACACAAGGTTACTACAAAGAATTATGTGTTTCTTTCTTAACCTACCACTCACCCTAACACACACATGCATGCCACTGATTAAACGCCACAAACATGGATTGGTGGGAGTGTCTGTGGATCACAAGGCTAATTGAACTGTCTCAGCTGTGGAAAGAACGATTATTAGTTATAGAAAAATGCAGGTAAGAGCGGACAAGAAGAGCAGATGTCTGTTCATGTCATATTCAAGCAACCATATAAAAGAGGAGATTGCTATTGTGAGTTTGATTTTTCCTTTTTAGAGTTTACTTTTATGTCTGTGTTGATCTGTCACTATGTTCCTGGCTAAAATATCTCAGAAACTGGAAGTTCATGTTCCCTAAAGCATGATTTATAATGATTCTGGTGTTCCCTTAATGTTTTATGTGAACAAATATTGACAACACTGGTGCAAAAATAGCAGTTATGTATAAGAGTGGTTAGCACAGGCTTCACATTGTCGTGCTGAGGAACATGTGTGCGATGAGCACTTTGAGATCCTCGCTCTGAGGAGCAGACTGGGTGTCCCACAGAGCAACAGATGTTTAACTACTCTCCCCAGCCACTCCTTTGCGGCCCAGTCACTGCCCCTGTCTTTGTGTGCTAACCAGCTCTACGTGTGTCTGTCTCCTCCTATCATTCACAGACCTCTGTTTAGGAGTAATTAGCTATGTGCCTCCTCTCTCCCTCCACTTCTACCCTGAAGCCTCATTGTCATTGTACTGTCATCTCACCCTTAACTGTGCTAAGTAATAATCATCCAATCTCAGCTCTCCTCCTCCCGCCCCCCCTCCTTTTCCTCTCCTCCTCCTCCATCCCTCCCTCTTGTCCTCCTCATTATCTCCCGGTCTGAGTTTTGAAGGCTGTCATTAATCAACTCATTTTGAACAATGTTGAACCTTGCAACCCCGAACACCCACCGCTGCTCAACTAGGAAGTATTCCATTCCCCTGCGGTCCATTAGGCCAATCGGAGCAAAACGAGGGAACGACAAAAGATACAATAGAATCCAAAAGCAGATTTTAGACTAGATTCCACAATAGGACACAGACAGCTGGGGAACAACGGGCTTTATTATATTCTATCTGTTGGGAATTTGGGGGAATTTTCTTCTCAACCCAAAGTCTCCTGGGATACACGGTCATGTTTTACTTTACTAAAATGCGTGGCGTGTTAATCCCTGTCTGACGCCCGTATCTTTCCTTGGTTGCGTGATGATGATGAACATGCTGCTGAAGTCTCAAGCGCTACCTTGCAGCAATCAGTGGTGTCAACTATTGGAAAATACCCACAGAAGCCTGCACAGAGTCTGTCCTTTGCAAAGTCATGAGAGTCATGAGATGATGTGCATTATTTCCACCCACATTGTAGCCAAATGTGGGTGGAAATTATTTATTTTTTTAAATTGCACAAATTCTATTAGAGATTCACTGCTGCACTAGACCCTCATTAAAAAACAGGTTCTTGGCATAAAATAAGTGAAATAAAATCGGCTCTGCCTCTGCACTTCAAGAATGGGGTAACCTTTTTGGCATTTAACTATAGAGGTCTGACAGAATTGCCCACCTTCTTTACATTTGTGTATGAAAAGAAGCGACATAAACGCTTCTTTTACAGCTGAGGGTAGAGGGGAGTTGGCTTGTTTTTCTATTCTGTGACTTGCTCTTATCCATTATAACTCTGTGATCTGCATTGTTGCTCTTGTCAGACCAGTGTGTGTGTGTGTGTGTGTGCATGATAGAAAGACAACGAGAAAGGGAGGTTAAATAAAATGCATTAAATTGTAAATCATTTAATTTATAAAATCAAGGATTTTAACATGAATGGAAGGACAGTCATCCTTCTGAAAGAATAAACATTTGCTCTGCTTCTTTCCTTCAGTTTCTTTTGTGTTAAATTGGACCAAGAAAGACAACTTTTTGTCAGGAGAGAACACATCATCATCCTTAAATTTAATGAAGACAACCCAAAAGCCTACATCACAGCCTTTCACCTTAAAAACTCTTCTTCCCCCTGAACCGACGCCCTGTGTTACAAATTTCAGTCATGTCTTCTTAGATGACAACACGAATCTGAAAACTGAACAACGACAAAAAGTTTGCAGCCCACTTAAAACCCTCACTCCTGATTTCCGCTGTTATAGCTGAAGATGAGTGAATGTGGTTGATGAATAATGTCTCCGTTTAACAAAAACAGACGTAGAACGATATCTTATACACCCGATCAGGCCATCTCTGCTGTGCAATGAACAGATACCATCTATGCACAGATGTTATATGAAAACAAAGACTTTTTTAAGGATGATTAAAATGGCAGTCTAATGACCATAAATCACAATTCTAATATATTACCAAACACGCTGTTTCTATTTGGTGTTAAATTTTAAATGTCAATGTCATCAGTCTACAGAACCTTATCTCAAAGGTTATGATATTTATGCTTGGCCATCAAGAAATGTTAGACAGACTGTATTTAATGGTGAGCTATATCCTCTCTCTGCCTTATCTAATGCACGGAGAAGAGATCACAGAGTGGTAATTATTTTACAGTCGTTTTTTACAGCCTTGGATCTGTCCTACATCACAGTGATCTATCTGACCATCAAAGACACTGTGAACGAGTCGCCCACACTACAACATAAAGCATTTACATTATAATAAATACCCAAGAATTTGCTATCAAATTGCTTGCTCTTGTTAAAACAGGATACATAATAAATGTTATAGAATATATGATAAACATGTATGCTGCTTTGTGGACTCTTCCTGTTCATGCACACAGTTTTGTGCAGCACGCTGATGGGTGCATTAGCCATGGTAGGATAAGACACCTTGCTGTGCCCATGCTTTAATGCTTTTTCAGTCAAAGCGGCTGATAATTTACTTAAATATATATATATATATGTAACGTTCCAGCACACACATGCAACTTTTACTTTAAACACGTAGGCTGTTTCTCTTAAATGCTGTGTGCTCCAGTTCAGCAGGTGTTGGTGTATTTGTCTTTGACATGAGAACAGTTTGTTTTCCCAGGTCAATGACTGTCTCTTATCAATCCTGTAAAGTCCAGCAGGAAATCACACCTGGTGACTGTGGAAAAAAGTCTATATAGATGAAGGCTGAACCCTTTAAGTGACGCTTAATTGCTCAGTTTCAGCCTCTAATTAAGATATTGTCTGTCTGTTTGTCTGGGACACGTAGGAATCAGTTTAGGTTGAAGGGAAGATCTCCTGGAAAACTATAACTACTTACATGCCGTCCTCTTTTGTGCACATTAATATATAAAATGTACTACTGCATGCAATAGACGAAGAAAAACAGATACAGCTGCTTGTGTGCACATCTCTGTCTTCCCTTTCCAAATTTTGGTTGCATGTGTATAATTGAAGAATAAATGCCAACTACTACGTGTTTTTTGTCACCTGTGTCTACTTTGCCGGTGTGGTTCTAATCTACAGTGGGGGAAAACAAAGAAAAGTTTGCTTTCTCTCAGTTTACTGCCCTTTTATGTGCTCTGTAGTGTGGTGATGACGATAATCATGGAAGCGGCCGCTGATAAGAACAGTTGGGTTTCTGTCAACCTTAGCAGGCTATAAAGTTTAATCAAGAGTTAGCTGTAAAATGATTAATTTTTGTCATAACTCTGAGTAAGATTACAGCAATTAAGGCAATATAGTCGTCAAGAGTGTTTGCACCTCACACATGTTGGATGTGTAATATAATGAGTGTGTAAGAGGTTGTGTGAGAAAACTACACCTCGACTTCACCTGAAACAGGGTTAAAGATAGAGGACGCAGACATTTAAGGAAGAAGAAGTTCACATTATTAATCTTTCTTTCCTTTTTACAAAGTCCTCCTACACAGGTTAATCTTTTCTGCTTTCTTTGAGATTTATCGAAGCCTAAATGGTTCTAACAGGGGCTTACAGGAAGCCATTTCTGTGACCTAGTTGTATGCATAAGAAGGACGAGATCAATTAACACCAGAAGAGTTTGTGAGTATCCTGCCCCTGTGCTTCTGCAGAGCTCTGGCCAATCACAACAAAGCAGACTTTGTCGTGCGCTTGGGTTCGAGTAATTTTTGCGCTCACTGTCGGAGCGGTGAAGTGTTTTTTTACACGCAGAGTTCGTGCAGTGGGTCAGAAAAAAGGCATTTCTTCCGTGAGGGGGAATGACAAGCTTAACCCGTGTATCAAGACCTTAGAGAAAAAGCGAAAGTTCATCAGAAGAGTTTATTTCATTATTTAAGTTTAGGTTCGGGTTTTAAAAACAACAAAAACGCTTCACACGAAATAACATCAACTGTTCAGAGGACACATCTCGAGTCAGAATGACAGCCAACATGGAGAAATCCAAAAACTTTCGAATTGATGCGCTGCTGGCGCACGACGTGGACCAGAGGACGGACACGGACAGTGCGTCCCCCGGACTGTATCACAGCAGGAGCCCCGGAGACAGCCCGCTGTCGACCGGCGGCTCAGAGACGCCCTCCTCCCCTCATCCAAACTCCTCAAACTCGTCTCCGGCGCAGTCTGAAGTCCTCTCCAAGTCTCATCTCTTCAACCTGTCCCAGTCGGGATTCCCTGCCCTGCATCAGGTGGGTCTCATCGGAATGCACCCGGGCTCTGTGTATCCCGTGGCGGCCCTCGGAGGCCAGCACACCGCCTTCATGTACCCCGGCTTCACGCAGCTGGTCCATCCGTATCCGGAGCAGCTGAAGGGGGCCACCGGGGCGCTCCCACTGGAGCCTTGGATCAGAGCCGGGATGATGATGCCCAGACTCAGAGAATATAACGGTGAGTTTGCGTGTTTGTTTCCACAGTTGTGCATTTTTCTCGCCTATAAACTTTATCATTGTTATTTTCGTACATGGTTAGAATTTTTCAACATCTTAATTTTTGGATCAAAGTTTTTGAATATTTAATAAAACTTGTTATAACATTCGTCTGCTTGGTATTAACATTTAAATAATAATTTAATAGTTGCAGTGTTGCTTTGTTGATCATGTATTTGGCCAGTGTGTTAATTTATGTAGAATAATAAAGCACTTCATGTCGGAGTAAATTGATTCTACATTTTTTCTTTAGTTATTGATTGTTTGGTGCACAGCTGCATGTGTTTTTCTCTGAGGTCGTTTATTGTAAAGATCAGTATTACCTGTGTGTTCGTACTGAACGTGCTTTGACATTGAGAAGCTGTAATTTGAGGACGATTTATGTCATACAAATAACATGCAATGTTTATGGTAAAGGTAACACCTGACACAGACCACACTTATAGTGTTTTCATTAAGGTAATGGACCCCTGTGATAGTTTATTACTCCTCTGCAGCAATCCTGTTATTATGACCCTCCATCAAAGCAATAACTGTTAACTGACAGAAACACTGTGACACAGGTTGGCCCGTGGCTTCCAGACAGCAATGAGAAACAAGGATTTGGGATTTTGTAATATTTCCTTTCCTCCTTAATCCCATTTATAGATTACCTTTGTGTAGGCCACCATATGATTTGCTTCCTTACAGGCCTACCAGTCATAACAAGTGAAATATTTCCACTTGCAGAGACAAATTAATATCATTGATATGTCATAAATAATTTGTCTGGGCCCGTTTCTGGTTTCTCCTCAGCACCATCTCAGACAGGTTTGTTGGGGAAGTGTCGGAGGCCCAGAACAGCTTTCACCAGTCAGCAGCTGCTGGAACTGGAAAACCAGTTCAAGCTCAACAAGTACCTATCCAGGCCTAAACGGTTTGAAGTGGCCACCTCGCTCATGCTAACAGAGACTCAGGTTAGACTATGCTGACAAAGTTAGTGAATGACCATATAAGCCAACATTGGCTATTTTTTGTGTGTAACATTAACAGCTCCCTGGTGTTTCATTTTTGCTACATTCTTGTTTGCATTTCATATACCAACTTCATTTATTCTCAGTTCAGCCAGCTACATTACTAAATAGTCCAAACTGTGATGATTCCTGCCATTTCCAGGTTAAGATCTGGTTCCAGAACAGGCGGATGAAGTGGAAGAGAAGTCGCAAAACTAGGGAACAAGTAACTCCAAGCAGCCTCGCGGACAGAGAAAGAAGCGGGATGGATTTGAAGAGTATCAAACGTCACGGTGGCTCTCGCACCTTGAGCCTAGAGGATGAGGAGGAGATAGCAGGGGAACACGAGGATGAGAAAGAGCAGATAAAAGAGCTGAGAGAAAGTTCCTTTGGCTCTGTTGGGTTCACGAGGCATTCAGGAGGAGAAATGGGAAACTACAACTCTTACTCAGAGGAGGAGATCGAGGAGGGAGGCCCAGGAACAAAAACTGGGGCTTTCCCATCATAAACTCGTCCATGTTTTTATTATATGTCTTCTTATGTTCATTATTATTAAAATGGTAATGCCATTGCAATCCTGTGCACGAAGACAGTGGAATGAAAACAACGTTTTGTTAAAAGTTTTGCTTGGTTAGTTCGTTTTTTACAGCCTGGATCATAGTGCTAAACCAACTCCAAACTTCTCAGTCTGTTATTAATATTACATGAAATCAGAACTGTTCAATTGTTATGTACCTAAACATTTAATGCTTTAATAGCCAGCTATCCATCCATGAGTTATGACTTTAAAATCAACAAATAATTCAGACTTTTTGAATTTATCTTTATGATTTAAAGCCCACTTCCCTGTCCTGCCACCTGCAATAAACACATTTATCTTTGTACACGCATGCAATTAAACTACATGAACGGGTGATAATGGCACTTTCATAGAAGGTAGTAGACAATGAGACAGACATAAAATAAAACAAATGGTGTCAGTGTGGATGGTATTATTATCCAGGCTTCCTGGTCCGTTACAATATGTGATTTACGTGAACTCAGCTGACGTTTCAGGGCATTATAAACACATAACAAGCACACTGCCGTGTTGCTACTGTATTTTTTTTTTAGGAATGTAGTTTGTTTTATGATATTGAATGCTTTCCCTTTGTTTTAGTTTCTTGGAAATGCTTGTATTTAGTTAAAGCCATGGACTCAATGAAATATCTGCATGCCTTGCTTTTCAAGTTTGCCTTCTCATTCCCCTTGTACTCTGTAAAAAATATATAATTTAACAGTTATAGAATTTAATATATTTCCCTTTTTTTTGCAATGCAGTTTCAGAGTTTTGTTTGCTTGTTAATAAAATTTTCGAAACTACCTTAAATTCATGTGTTTTCAAGTTTGTTGAAAAAAATGAGAAACTTTGGATTATGAATTATAATTAAAGTTCTATAATTTAATAAAGTAGACATAGTGTGGCTGAACCACTTAAAGGACCTGCTATAACCTCTCTCTAACATAACTCTGCATCCGTGCATTTACGTACCCTAAAACTACGTCACAGCGTCACTACTGCAGGGCTCTGGTTACGTCCTCACGTTACAGTTTGCAAATGACCCTTATCAGTCGCCGTAATTTCTTCTGGAGGCTTGTTGCTATGGAAACGACAACAACGCTGACCCATGTCTGTAGCTGGTGTTCGCGGTATGTTCTTTCTTCTTCGTCTTCATTTTTGAGGCAAATAAAAAGTAGGAGTTAGTTGAAGAGTTTTCTCCGCGTGTCGGTAAGGTGAAGTTGTTTTTTAGCCACCAACCAGTTTGTGTTACTACCGTAAAATGTGTGTCTTAAACGGGAAAGAGCTACGTTACCATTCCCCGTGTTTCCTTTTGTGTCGAGGACTAAGCGTCTTCTTCCTTTACAGCCATGTTAGCGGAGACTCGGGGTCCTGACCCTCTGGTGTGTGCCGCTCCGTGGGAGCCCTCCATCACTGGCAACGATATCAAAGTAAAGTTTGGCATCATTGTTTTTTTCCTGTTTGAGATCTGTGAGAATAACCCACACTGCCAAACATAAACTGTCCATCAGCCAAAGCAGGTGCTCTGTTCTCTGTAATAACCCCGAAGCTGTGCTCACATTTAGGAAACTGTGTTTGTTTAGTTTTGTTCACTTTATGTCAATAATGTAAACAGTATACAGAAAATAATCCAGTAAAAAAAACACTACTATCTCACAAAGTTATCAGTGTTTATTTATCCACTTTCCCTATTGATTTAAACCTCAATAACAGCAGTGAACACATTTCTAACTACACATAATATGTACGCTACATAAAATACAAATTATTCCCGTATTATCTTGTTTTCACAGCTCCATAATTGTGCTCCACACAGCAAAGCAAGTAGCAACTGAAAACAGAAACACTGACTGAAATTCAACATCTTCCTCTCCTATCTGATGAAGATCATATCTTTATACTTCTTTTTCACTGAATTTATGTTTGTTGCAAAAGTTGCAAAAGCCCTTAAATTATGACCTCCTTTTCGCAAAAAACAAACAAACAAAAATATGAATAGTTGCTGGTAATTTTGTTTTTCTTCTGGGAATTTGTGCTGAATTTCACTGATCTGTAAATTTCAGTATTTCAAGCTGTAGGAATAGTGAAATGGTATGATCCTTGTGGCCTACAATGTGAAAGATCCAAACTGCTTTTTGTTTTTGAAGAATAAAAAGTGAGTGTAATGTACTTGTGTAGTTACTGTCCCAGGCCTTTGAACAATAGCTTAAATAAGGTGAACATGGAGTGATGTGAAATCTAGGCCTGCTCTGCTTTGTTTAGTGCTGCTGGTTGACACTGAAGGATGAATATATTTAATGTGTCCTTTCTAACTATCTATTATGTGACACTGACTTTTTCAGTATCAACAACATCTATCTGGATCTTTATATTTGTATTTAATCCATTTACAACTAACATCATTAAAGTTTATTCACATTTAATCATAATTTGTTCTTATCAAGCCAAATCTTTAATTGAAATATACTGTGTGCAAAAAAAAGTTCACTGAATGACTTCATCCATTCCTGTTGGTCAATGTAAAGTTTGTACAAAAATGTATCATTTTGAAGATGTAGTTGCCTTTTCTCAAAGAGACATTGCTGTATGACTGTTTCAGGTCCACTATAGATGTTAAATATTGTTTTGAATTTGGAATAAATGTTTTTTTTGTGTTTTTCCAAAACTCACATCTCCTGTAACACCCCACCTGCCAGGATCCAGGGATTCCCCACAGGCAGAGGGTTGGGAAGTGTCAGCGACGAGCACCAAGCCAAAGAAACTGCTTCTTTGGACTGGAAACTAGACCAGAGCTGGCCTGGGAGGACTGGGACCTGGGCAGAGAATTTACCAAGACATTAGTGTTAAAGAACGTCCACAACAAGCTAAAGAAGCTACACATAAGGTGTTTAATCTGCTCTGTGCAAAGCTAAGCTTTGTTTCATCCCTGCAGATAACACGTCGCTCTCTTCCCCTCACAGGCCTCCTGTGTCCAAGATTTTCTTCACCTTGGCTCCTCACATAGCTGTCATCAGTCCCGGGACTTCCTTCTCCATACAAGTCACCTTTAAACCTCTTCAAAGGGTAACACATGTCAAAATCAGACAGAATACTACTTGATCTTCACTGATTTTGAAATATGAAATGTACTAGTGCTTTCAAATGTAAGGTAGACATGCTTGCATGCTTATGTAGCAGTATCTCTGTAGTCAGTAACCTTACATGATACAAACTGATGTGTAGAGAGCAGATAAATATAAAAGTAATTTAACTGTTTCAATAAAATCCTGAGTAGATGATAAACTATTTAAATACAGCAGCTCACTTTGTGCTTTGATGTCTTCTGCTTGTGTACCGCTGTGTGTGTCTGAGACAGTGTGAGTATGAGGACAGCATTGAATTTCAAGGGAAAGAAGGCAGCTTTCATGTATGCCTCCGTGCCGTCGTTCCCTCTCACACCCTGGAGGTTCCTGAGTCTGTGAAGCTCCCGCTCTGTGCTGTTGAACACTCCACACACACTGATTTCACATTAAAAAATGCCAGGTACACCATTATGTCTCTGTGTGTATTTCATTTAACCTGTATATGTGTTTTCTATGTTGGGAGGAAATAGAAAATAGAACGCTTGTTTTTATTTTACTTTAATCGCCTCTTTTTTATTTAATCCTGTAGTAAACTCCATACTTACTTCCAGTGGGAGTGTCCTGCACCTTTCCAGCTCAGTCCAGAGCAGGGCCTGCTGAAACCTGGTCAGGAGTGTCACACCACAGTGGTCTTCCGGCCACAGGAGGCACTGGTGTACCAGCAGCAGGCTCTCTGCAGGTTTGGAGAGGAGGGCAAGCTCCAGAGCAGCTGCACTGTCCTCCTACAGGGACTAGGTACTGTAACTAGCAAACCAAAGATGTGACCCACAGTGTCAGTGGGTAAGGGTTAGCGTGAGAAACTGTCATAACTGTCAGCCTCCTCACTATCTCGTTTACTTGTACATCATGACCAAAATATAAAATGATGGGCTTGGCCCATTCCCATAAAGATAACGTTTGCAGCATCATACGATGAAAGTAAAATATAAAAGGAGGAATTTTGTTTATAGTACAAAGTTAGCCTAAATACTGTTTTCCCTGTAAAATTCCACTCTAGGTATTTTTAGATCTACTTCAAATAGTCAAAAGCTGACTCATCGCTCTTTCAAGCATCTGTTTTACCTGCAACTTTTTATCTTGCTTTTTTAAGCTAAATATCCGCATCTACTGGTGAAAAATCCCAGCAGCAAAGGGGGAGAAGATAATGGTGGCCCACTGGTGGACTTTGGTCCTGTTGCTGTTGGCAAGAGTTTGCAGAAACACTTTGACATTTTTAACCCCTCTCCGGTGGGTGGTGCACAAAGACACGTAAGTGCAAAAGTTCACGCTCGAAGCCTTCTCCCACACGTCTTTGCATCCTTTCCTGCAGGTAACGGCGTCTTTTTCTCTGTCACGGCTGCGTGGTGGGGTGCCCTCGTTTGGATCAGAGTTCAGCTGTCATGTCACCCGTGGTAAGGTGGCTCCTGGTGGATCACGGCGGGTTTCAGTCACTTACTCCCCTGCTGCGGTGGATACTGTTTCAGTGGAGTACTTGTCTCTAAACTGTAAAGGCACACTCAGTGAAAGTCTGCTCAAACTCTCTGGGCGTTGTATCGGTAAGAGGACCAGACATGAAGGAAAACTCAGTTTCTTTGTAGCTTTAGTAAAGCACATGTGCACTCCCAAGAAATTTTTATTTTCAAATAATAAAAGGAAGATAGTTTATAACCCAGATAATCTCCTTTTGCAGGTCCCAAAGTTGCCTTGTCTTCCTCTGTGGTGGATTTTGAATGTGTTGAAGCAGGAGGATCAGTTGTACGGACGGTGGAGCTCGTTAATACTTCCACTGCTGAGGCTTTCTACCAATGGGATATTGACTGTAGTGGGAACAGTGTGTTTAGTATCCTACCAGCAAGTGGCGCTGTTCTCCCACATAGCCACACCAGAGTGAAGGCAGCCTACAGGCCCAAGCAGCCTAATGCACACTACAGGAGAGTGGCATGTCTCGTACTGGACGGGGTAAGACATGTTAAACACAGCACGGAGACAAGTATTTCTACCTATGTGCTTACATAATGTCCCTTTTAGGAGCCGGTGTTTCTTGACCTGATTGGTACCTGCCACTCAGGGCACCAGAAACCTGCCATACTAAAACCTGAACACTTGGTTCTGCACACGCTTCAGCAGGACTGCAGACAGAATTCACCACATGCCCCGGCAGCCCTGCGGGGAGGTCATAAAATAGAGTCTGACCAGAAAGGGCTGCACTCCCCTGTGGAGGGGGTATGCTTCCATTTTCACATTTCTGTATTTAAATATCAGAGAAGGCTTAGCCTTGTCCCTCTGACTCGTTGTCTGTGTTGTTTTACAGCAGTTCATGTCAGCCACGGCCATGGAAGAGTTTTACCGGGCCTGCTTGGGGCACACGGATCCTCTCTGTTTGACATCTTCATTGTCATTACTACGTGTATCTGTGGCCCCGACTGAACTGCTGTTTAATCACAAGCATACATCCTCTTCATCTCCTTCATCTGCTTTTACGCAGTCGGTCTCTATCACAAACCACACCAGGGGGAAACTCAGGTACGTCTTCCTGTCCTGCAGCGCGGCTTCTTTTGATGACAGGAGACATTTTTTTTTGTTTTTGTTTTTCTGTCTGAAATCTACCTTTAATATCTGACCGCTGATGCTTATATTTTATGTATTTCCCTTTAAGTCTCGTGTGGACTGCCGCCCAGGAGTCTCCATTCTCCATCTCTCCATCATCCTGTGACTTGGCTCCACTTAAGTCCACCTTGTTCAGAGTGACGTACGCGCCCAAGCAGCTCAATACTCTGCACGGAGCACAACTTGAGTGCTTTGCATACTACAAGGTATTATTATTTTATACACTGAGGTAAACTGTGCATTACAACAGGCAGCGGTGCTTTTTTGACTTAGTATAACCTGGTCTTAAACAGTCACATGCTTTCAAACCTATGCTGTCAATCATGCATCTTTGGACTCTGCAGGACAGTCCAGACACAGGTGTGTGTCCGCCTTGGTGTGTGACCATCAGAGTCATTGGCCACTCCTTTCAGCCAGGCAAAGAACACTTCACTCCACGCTGCTCCGTAAATCCCCCTCACGTGGTAAGAACAAAAAAGATGCACTTTCTTCAAATCCCAACTCATGAGGAAAATCTTTAAGATAATGAATCAAATATTCCTTCTTAGAAACAACATCTAGAGCTTGCTGAACTGTTTCTAAATGATTTTGTTCTACTAGGTGTTTCCAGCCCTCAGTGTCATTTCCTATCGGACAGTCCTGCTTCACAATGTTGGAGACTTGCCGCTCACTTTCTGTTTGGAGCGCAGCTCAAACCCTGCCCTGGCAGAATCAGTGTTTGTAGTTCCAAGCTGTGGTTTGATCCAGCCAGGAGATCACCAGATCCTGTCCCTCAGAGCAGTGCCAGCAGAGTATAGTTCTGACCAGGGGTTTAAATTACACTTGCAGCTCAATGCATCTAAACTCACAAAGGTGCGGCCCTGCACAAGACCCGTCAGTCAACAGTCACTCACTTTTTACTTTATTTTTATTTTGCTGTCTGTTAATGTCCCTTTCTTCTTCAGGAACTGACAGTCGTCAGTGTGGTGGAAAAGCTGTGTGTGTCTCTGGAAGGAGGCAGCACTTTATATTTCCAGCCAACAGCAGTGGGCTCGCAGGCCCAGCGCACCCATCACATCAGGAACCTAAGCCTGTTGCCAGTGAGGTCGGCTGGCTGATTTGTTTCTGCACTCTTATTCTGGTCGTGTTTTCTGACATTTTTCAGTGTATTGTTTGTAGTCTGGACTTACCTCAGGATCATTAATCTTGTCTACAGCTGGCTTTCTCTGATTTCCTTTCATGATAGATTCCAGTGGAGCATTCCGGAGCCAGACCAGGAGCTTATCTCTGTCGAACCAGATGCTGGTGAACTGCATCCCAATGAGTGCTCTGTGAGAGACTGAGAGAGGAGTGCACACTGCGCATTTATGTAGACAGTAACTGTGGAACTTACTAAAAAAACGCTGTTTAATTTGTTTATTTTTACTACAGATCCAGACGTGGACCTTCAGTCCGCTGGCAGAGAACGCATACACACTAGAACCTACTCTAACCTACTGGCCTGTCCAGTCACATGGATCCATCAAGTCACACCTCACCCTTGTAGTGGAGGGAGTGGGATCCAGGGGCTGGATAGAGGTGGAACTATTTGTGTGTTTGAGTGATTTTAATATGTACACATGCATGTTTTTGTTTTTTGTGGGTCAGTCATAACCGTAGACAAATATTGCAAGAAAATTAAAGCAATCATTTTCTGTAGCTTTGGAACAGCAGTAGATCTTTAGAGGTGCCTTCCTTCCCAGGCAGAGAAATCCATCCTTGATGTGGGAGAGACTTTGGTTGGAAGCTGTCGAACTGTTGAGATTCCTGTAGTAAACAAGAGCCCCTGTCCAGTCTCCTTCTGCCTCTCTGTGCAGCAGATACTTCTGGATGATGAACATCACTCTGACTCTGCAGCTCAGCCAAGTGGTATCTCATTTTGTGTTACTGTACACGTATACGTTCATCTGCACTCTGTACTTTTTGATTCTACTAGTGAGACTGAATCTGTGTGTCCCTTTAGCCCTACAGCTGGACTTGGAGAGGGGAACACTTGCCTCTCACTCCACCATGGTGGTCCGATCCACAATCAGACCGAACAGACGAGCCGAGTACCTCTGGACCATCACATATACAACTCTGAATACCAGTGGTAGAACACATACACACTCCATATGCTTAAATGTTTACTGCAATTTAACTCCAAGTCATTATTAAGCAACACTGCCTGTTTTATCCTGCTCTCCCTGTCTGTCTCTCTCCAGGATGTGTGATGTCATCTCCCCAAGCGGTTTGTGAAGTGCGAGCCAGGGGTGTGTTTCCCACCCTGCAGGCGATTGATGCGTGGAGCTGTAGCTGTGTGGGTAGACTCAGCAAGACACACATATGGAAACTCTTCTCACTGGACTGTCTCAACGACCAGCTGCTGTCCAACCCGTCCTCTGAAGAACTGACCTTTCAGACTCCCACCAGGCACAGGTCAGCGTCTGAAACAAGCAAAAAAACTAAACGAAACAGAAACACAACACTGGAATAATTAAAGTTTTTTGGTATTTATGGTAATTTTTGTATTTGATTTATTTTGTATTTGTGTAGAACAGTTTGTAATTCCTGAACGATAAACAGTCATTTTAAACCTGCAGTGTCTGGGTGTGGTGTGTGCACCACCCTGTTATCTCCATCTGTCTCTAGCCTGCACACAAGTCCTTCCATCTTCACCAAAACCATGCTGGATTTCAACTTTGGTTCGGCTCCTGTTGATTCAGATCCTTCAGACTTTATGTTGATGTTTCACAACCCTGGATGTATTCCTGTACACTGGTATGTAGATAACATGCCATAAAGTATACTATTATTACAGACCAGTCTGCTCTACACACCCTGTCATTTTTGATTTTTGTTGTTGAAAGTAGAGCGTATGTGATGGTTTGAAGGTAAATGCTACTATCTACTGATTGTTGTCTTCTTCTTTGATATTAGGGCGTTCTTGTTTCCGGAGGATCAACAGATAGAGTTGGAGTACTGGGCAGTGACGGGAGAGTTCAGTAACACAGAGCTGTCCCAAATGAAGGTCATGCTTTTTTGTGTCTTATGTTTATTCCATTTTGCAAGAAAAAATATCAATATTATGATAAGACAGAGATAAAAAAAAAAAAAAAGAGTAATGTTTCATGTTATTCACAGGTTCAGGACAACCAATTGTTCAGTGTTTCACCTCGCGCTGGAACTTTGCACCCAGGCCAGAAGAGGGCAGTACACTTCAGCTACAGGTCAGAAATCATGACTGTACATGTCCCATAATCATATACACACTGACTAAAATCTGAAGCAAATTAATTTATTAACCAATGAACTAATAAACTGATACCAAAATATTCAAAACGTTGTCGTTCACAGTCACGTCTTTGTTGGGACAGATCACTTTCCTGTTGTGTTCAAGCTCTCATATGGCAGAGAAATCTTGGTGAGGCTTTTAAAAACTTTATATTTACGCAGGTCTGACAGTGCAGTAATAATAAGTCACCTGACAGTTTTGCTAGCTTTGTGCTCCTTTTACATTTTTGACCTTTTTTTGTGATGGTATGTCACATTAATGAATGAGAGGCATGACAAACAGATATTTATGAAGTCAAATAATCCAGTTTTATTTATATAGCACCAAATTACAACAGCAGTCGCTTCATGGCACTTTATTTTGAAAAGTAAAGACCCCACAGTAATACGGAGAAAACCCAACAATCAAACAACCCCCTACGAGCAAGCACTTGGCATTCTGCAAGAAACATTTTTAACTTATTCATGTGACAGTTCACATTTTAAGGGATGATGTACTTTCTTTTAACATCAGCACATTTGCTGCATTCGATTGTTTTCATTGTCTTTGCGTCCGTTTCATGTATTCCTGTGTGCAGCTGAACTTTCAGGGGGTGACGGTGGAGAGGGATCAGCCATATCTCCACTTTGACTCCCACCAACACTTCTTCACCTCCGTAACTATTGGAGACTGCAGTCCTCCAAAGCAGGTGTGTGTTCTCTGCAAGTGTGTGCAGTGAGAGGATGTTTACAGCCCAACGCTTGGAACGAAAAGATTTGTGATCGTTTGTTTACCACGCAGGTGTATGAATTACACAATGGTGGGGCAGTGCCAGTGCGCTATGAAGTGGACACAGCTGTGTTGTCACAGCTTCAAGTTGACAACTTTGACCATCCAGTGCTGCGCTGCCTCAATCCACAAGGAGAAATTCCTCCAGGGAAAACTGCCAAGCTGGAATGGATCTTCTCACCGTTAGAGGCTAAGACGTATCACGTACGAATGACACCATACTCTGCACATCTTACCCTGTCGTCAGGATATTTACACAACCCGATTCCAGAGAAGTTGGGCTGCTGTTTAAAAATGTAAATAAAAACAGAATGAATTGGTTTGCATATATACATGTATGTATTTATTTATTTAGAGTTTATGAGATTCTGTTTTTATTTACATTTTGCCTTTTTTGGAACTGGGTTTGAATTGTGTTTTGTACTTCACCAGCTGGCATTGTTATCATTTAGGTAATAATCATTTAGAAATCAAGAGGAATTAGAATGATAACGGATCAATAACGATAAACACACTCTGTCGTTTCTGTATCCCCAGGTAGATGTTCCTATCCACATCAGAGGTAGTGACTCAGCGGTCATGAGGTTTGAGGGACGTGGGCTTAGCAGCCTTACACAGGACTCCTCAAACCACTGTAACAGCAGTGATTGTCAAGCTTTTGTACCCAGTGTTAAGAGGGTGCCCTTCCCGGGACAGGTGAGACTACATTCATTTTAATCTTCTTTGTGTATCATTCAAATATTATTTTTATTGAATTCTAACATGTTTGCTTTATGCAGGTATTGTTCCTGTCTGAGGACAGCATCTTTCTAGGTGACATCCCTGTGTGCTCACAGTCTTCAAGAATCTTCTTCCTCACCAACGTGTCTTGCGCAGACACTGCCCACTATGAATGGGACCTGCCCTGGCACACCAACCAGCAGGAAGAGGACGGTGCAAAGGTAGCCACAGTTTGGTTAGATTTTGAGGAAAAACATAGATCCGCCCTCTTCACACAAACATGGCTTGTATTCATTGTTGTACAAGCCATTATTTTATTCTCTTTCTCATGTTGATGAGCTTTGATGTGCTGTGTCAGGTTGTGCAGATCCACCCAGACCGAGGTCGTCTTTGTCCGGGGGAGTGTGCCCTTTGTGTCCTCACCTTCACTTCTACTGATTACCCCACAGTTTATCAGCTGGATGTCGTCTGTCAGGTAACACAGCTGCATCATCGTAAAGTTTAGGTTTTGTTACAGGTGGCATAAAGGCCCAGTTCACACCACTGAGTCAGTACAATGAGGTCTTTGTCATGTTCCACAAACCATTTCTGTGCAGAAACTGCAGTGTGGTGTGGTGCATTATCGTTGTTTGCAGCAATGCTTACTGTTGCCCTGGGAAAGTCACAGGCCACCTTACCCACTCAGGGTCAGATGCATCTTCTCAGGGTTCTGTGCTTGGACCTCTCCTCTTTCCTTTATACATGTTACCCCTGCCACGTGTCACCTGCAGGCACGTTATGCAGCTCTATTTGCTTTTAACCCCACTGACATTCGTAAACTCAAAGCTTTGCCTGCTTTGATGCTGGATGGAATAGAACCTACTGCAGCTAAAATAAGTACAACAACAGAGCTCCCTGTCTGTAAAGTTAATATGGTAAAAACCTCAGGGTCCTTTTTGAAACCACCTCAGCAGGATTAAACATCTCACTTCAGACATCCAGTCTTGTTTTATGCAGCTCAGTTTTACCTAAAAGAAATGTTTTAAAAACATTTTATCCTTGTTCATCTTCTGTCTTGTGTTATAAATCAAGTTTTTTGTTATTATTTTTATCAGTTCCTTGAATTGTTGCGTCCTTTTCCTCTCTTCTCTAGGTTACTCTGGAAGCTGAACGTACTCGGTATAATGATGCTTTGCAGCACTGGGAAGAAGAAAGAAAAAGACAAAAAAACGAATTTATAATCACAGACAAAAACATCACAGAGAGCCAAAGAGTTCTGATCGATGAGGTCTGACTTTAAAGACAAATTATTACATTTTTTAAAATCATGTAGAAATCAAAAGTATTTCACTCCTTGTCTCGTCACAGACACTCCCAGCAGTTCCTGTAAGAAAAGGTCCGCCACTCAGAAAATATAAGGTTGTCTCTGTGATTTTATTATTAAAATAATTATGAGACTATAAAAGAACATCAAGCTTTTATTCTGACTTCACGTTTGTGTCTTCTCTTTCCACTCTAGACCCTTCCTCCTATCTGTGCCAGTAGTGTTTATGAAGCAGCCAGTGCAGGCACTAAGCTAAGAACAGCTGAGCTGTGGGCACAGCGACAGATAGCAAAAGTATGGAGGCGCCCCGACCCCCCCAGACCTGCTCTGCTGTATCTCAGGGTCACAGCACACTCCCATGACCTTATAGAGTACCTAAAGAACTGTCCTGATTACTTTAATAAGCATTATAGGTAAATCAGATACAGAATATGTTCAGTCCTTCATCCCTGAGCTTAACTATAGATGCTGAAGCGATGACATGTCATTTCTCCTGCTGTTATTAGAAGCCTTCAGTCAGTTCAGATGCATCATCCTGAACCCACTGTCTCTACTGGGCTTCCTGCTCCAGCACACAGCCCCGACAAAGAGATCCTCTTCCACATACTCAGCTGTCTGCTACGGTACCGCCCACGTGTAGAGTAGACAGCCTGTCTTATGCATTTCATTTATTCTAATTTATAGATAGGTGATATTTAAGATGAGAACATTGTGAAAATCAATCATGCATGTTCTTCGTATTTCAGCGACATACTTGATGACTCTACCTTCATCCAGCGTCTGATTTCTTCGGCCTCCAAGCCCGACACCTACCGGCCCGCGGGATCGTCCTCTCCCGACAGATCACCGTTTCCATCCTCCTCCTGTCAGTGTTTGTGCCCCAGCTCTTCTCCCCCCGCCAGACCGCAGACTCGGGTTCTGAGCAGGGCAGTGGGCAGCGAGGAGAGCGCAGGGTGCTCAGGAAACACGCCCCACACATGTGAACATGTGTCTGCTTTCATGAGCGAACTTGTTTTGATGAACACCCTCCAGAACCTGATGATGGAAGCTGTCAGAGGAGAGCTTATCCTCACGGCGTGCCACCGCTCTAATATCTTGCCACCTGTTAGTACCAGGTGAGTACAGACACACTCACATTAGCCTTCGCAGCGTTTCCCCTTTCTTTAGTTTGTTGCACGAGTCAGAAATGGACTCTAATTATTTGACGCATTGTTTGCTCCATTAGGAGGAGGATGCCCAAACCCCCGACCGAGGCGGAGAAAACTCATCTCTGACACTAATAAGATGCTGAACGTGTTGTAGCGACTACATGTGTCGTCAACAGTTGTGTATTATTTACATCTCGTGTGAATTTTATTCTGAAATCTTGATCATCTTCAGTCTGTGAGGCATTCTTGTTCTTCCCTATAAAAAGTCAAAATAACACACAGAAGCTAAAGACGAAGGTTAGAGCCGTACCAAGTGCCATTTAATATTTACATTAAATATTTCTCTTACTATTATTCACATAATAGTAAATATAATTTTCAACAATAAATTAATAGCAGAATAGAAAATAGCTTTAAATATACATATTACCAAGAAAAGCTGGCAATAAAGGGAATTATTACTCTACCCCAGCTGGCAGCAGACGCTCCACAGCATTCTCAAATATTACTTATAGGTTGTAACAATGTTTGAGAAAATCTTTTAATGGAAAGCATGTGTATAATTTAAGTTAAGGTAAAAGTTTGTTATATGAGAACAGTAAAGAAACATTTTTTTGAATAAATCCTCTAATCCAACATTCTGACGACGTGTCGGGGATGTATGAGAGTAACAGATTACAGAGTACTCCCCGTCAGTCTGTCCATCCTTGCAAACACTTAGACTGCCAGGAAATTCAGCTGTTGTGTTCACGATCCTCAGGTTTTGGAGCTGGCCTCTTGGTATCGTTGGTACCCCGAGCACATTATAAGCTGGTTTGTCTCACTGTGGATTTTTGGTTTAACTGGTTCACTGCTTGATTGTTAAACTTGGATACAGCAGGAAAGATCTTGTCGTGAAGATACTGGATCTGTTCCTCTTCAGTTTGCAGTTTCTCAAACTCAAAGTAAGGGATCTGTTAGAGCGACGAGACGAGGAAGAAAATAAATACAGATCAGCTTTGATATTTTTGACCAACATAATAAATATAAAACTTTAAAGATATGATGTTAACATGCCAAAAAGAGAATTTAACAGTTCATTTCAATGAGCAACAATAGCATTAATTTAAGTTAGGAGTTCATTTCTGTGTAGAGTCCACAGAAAACAAACCCACTTATACAAACTGCTCCATCTGTTAGATCCTCTCAGTTTACAAAGAAGAAACTTCTAACTACAAAACAAAACTTACATTTTCTATCCGGTTGCAGCAATTCAGTTTCATGAATATCTTCTGAGGTTTTTTCACACTTACCTCCACCAGCTCCATGCCCATCCTCTGGAGGTGCCGTCTCTTTGTGACTTCCTTCCCCAGCAGGTGTCGTGTGTTGGTGCAGAAATGGTTTGGATCATCCAAACACAACACAACTCTACACGCGCACAACACATGAAGAAAAGCTTAATTACTCACTTAATTGTTCTAAACAAAACAGGGCTTCTCATTTTCAGCTGATTCAAAATCTAAAGCATGGTTAAGCCTCACAGGTGGGAGGAGTCTCTCAGCCACATTTTCTTACAATTTATTTGAAATTTGCTGAAACGCTGAGAGTCACATCAGTTCTTACCTCTTGTAAGTGTGATCCCACTGAGACGGAGGCAGAACAAATCCACTCTCATCCAGGCAAATCTCCACATCTTAACAAAAAGGAAGAAATGGAAAAAACGAACTTCTCGTCACAACACGATCTATCCCAGCACACAGGTAATACACTCACCGGCTACTTTGCTAGGTACACCTCTCATCTCACATATCTAATCAGCCAATCACATGGAAGCACCTCAGTGCGTTTAGGCGTACAGACAACTGCTGAAGTTTAAACTGAGCATCAGAATGAGAAAGAAAGGTGAGCCAAGGAACTTTGGAGGCGTTATGTTGTTGGGGGCAGATGTGCTGCTCTGAGTATTTTATATTATACATTTTCCCACACGGCCATCTCTAGTGTTTACAGAGGGTGGTTTGAAATAGAGGAGGGAGGAGCAGGTCTCTGCGTAAATATGTTTTATTAAAATAAGAGGAGAATAACACGACTGCTCCTGGTTTACAGGAAGGCATAACTAACTCAAATAACCACTCATTCCAACCAAGGTGAGCATCTCTGTGAAACCTGGAAGCTGATGGGCTTCAGCACCAGGAGACCAGACTGAGTGCCTCTCCTGTGAGAAACACAGGGCTACAGTTCACACCAAAACTGGACATGAGAAGAAGGAAAAATATTGCTGGTCTGATGAGTCGCAGTTTCTGCTACAACATCCAGATACAAATTTGAGTATAGAACATGAAAGCATAGATCCGTCCTGCCTTTTATCAACTGTTCAGCCTGCTGGTGGCGGTGTAGTGGTGTGGGGTGTGTTTAAGTATCAACTGAACATCGTTTAAATGCCACAGCTTAGCCGAGCATTGTTGCTGACCTTGTCCATCCATTTATGACCACAGTGTACTATCTCCTAATGGCTGCTTCCAGCAGGATACAGGATACAAAGCTCAAATCATCTCAGACACGATGATGAGTTCACTTTACTAAAAAGGCCTCCACTGTCTAACAGAGAGCCTTTGGGATGTGACAGATTGGGAGATTTGCATCAAGGACGTGCAGCTGACAAATGTTCAGCAGCTGTGTGATGCTCACATGTTGACCAAAATCTCTGAGGAAAATTTCCAGCACCTTGTTGAATCTTTGAAGGCACGAGGGGGGCCAACCCAGATTGTACCTAACAAAATGTCCAGTGAGCACGTAATAAGCATGAAATCAAATGGTTCACCTGAACTCCAGGTACTGTGATGATGTGTCATGTCTCCTGTTGTAGCTTACCTATAGTGTATCCACCATGAATCATTCTGGTGGAGTGAAATGTGCCCCCCAGCAGCTGTACTAGAGGACCTTTGACCTGTTTGTATAAAAGACTTTCCATTGGTGTCTCAAAGGCCTGGCCTGCTGAGGAAAACCTCTTCACGTGGAGAAAGAAGGGCAGTCTGGGACCCTGCCGAGGAGAGCAGTAAAGACGAATCACTTCTGTTATAGAGGAGCCAACACGTTCTTTTTGTTTTCGAGTTAAATGAGAGCGTGGTGGTTATAATTCACCTCTGAGGTCTCTGACAGTCAGAACTCATGTTTACATTATGAAAAATTATAACCCTGTTTACAGTTTCTTACCCAGTAGTATGTGCACTCTAACATGGTGGAGAGGTGGAGCTGTGTCAGCTGCCCCAGTGTGTTTTTGTCCAGTGGCTCCCCCTGTGCTGTAGGACACAGAGAGCTTACATCAGAGACACCGCGTAGCCTTGTGGGTAAATCCATAATCCATGCGGTTATATGTGTAATATATTCTTGTACTGTAAAGAAGTTGTTTCTATTTGCTAATGCTTTTTGACAGCTAGCAGAGAAACCAAGATCCATCCATTTTCTTCCACTTGTCTGATTCAAAATTGGGCTGGAGCCTATCCCAGCGTGCAACCTGAACACATCACCAGTCTTTTACAAAAACAGGGATAACCATTTACACCTACAGCCAATTTAGAATGAACCTAACAGGCATCAGGTGGTTCAGACTGTGGGAGGAAGCCGGAGAGCAGAAACTCCACAGACACGGTGAGAACATACAAACTCTGCTGTGAGCTGACAGTGTAACCATCACACCACCCAGCTGACACCTAACAGATACTTCTGCACTAAAATAAATACATAACCCTGTGTTTGTATGTGAAGTGACAGCAACAAGTGAAAATGTTAGATTAAGGAAACAGAAGAGTGTTTCTCAGCCAGAGTGTTTAAGCAGCAAATAACAGACATCATTCATCTGAATCCCTCTCAGACAGGAAATATGGGAACACCTAAAAATGAACAGTGACAGATTTTTTCCTCTCCTCCTGCTTTTCACAGTCTGAAATAAAAGCCCGGCGTGTACCTTGCAGCTTCTGTAGAAAGTGTGGGCTGAATACTTTGGTCATGTAGTTGAGAGGGAAGCATTCCAGGTGGATGCAGGCGTGCATCACGTCAACCAGCGAGCGAGGCTGGAACTGTGAAAACCTCTCTGACAAGATGCTCTCCAGCTTTTTAAACATCTGGCTGGAGCACTGATGAGGAACAGAACGGTGACACATTACAGCAGATTTGTAATAAATATGCAAAACATATGATCTGTTTATGAACTCTGAGAATATGAGAAAACCTTCACCTGTGGCAGGTAGTTGAGCCTCCCCATCGCAACAATTTGTTTGGCTATCTGAAGGGTGGTGTGGTTCTCAGCGTGGTGTACAAAGTTTTCAGCCACAGCCTCAAAGAGTGGCTCAGAACGGCACCTCATCTGCACACAATACTCCATGATGGCACCGATTAGCTCTGGATCGCACTTCCCCAGCCTCCCTGAGACACAGAATGAAAACTTATTTTCCGGTCTTTACTTTTTAATACACAAATAGTGAAATCTGATCAGACCAGTCACAGACGCACTGATTTAAGTGTATAATAAAACTATAAAAAACACACCTGGCAAGTGTTTCTCCATAGCAGCCACAAGCTCTCCATCATGCTGTCCCAGAGTCATTAAAGCAGTGAGTACTTTCATGATTTCATCATCACGAAAAGCTCTAAAGACCCGCGATGCCCTGTGACTCAGCCTCAGCACCAGGGAAACAGCCTGTGAAACAAGTATTATATGTTCTCACAACACTTCGTGTAAACGCATTAAATATTATTATTATTATTGTGGTTCCTAAATGACAGAGATTAAAATTTGTGGATGTTTAAGTGACAGCTGGTTTGTCATCACGAATCAAAGACAATCAAGGACGATGCTGCTGCTGTGTCTACCTGTGTCTGCTGTAACTTCAACAAGGACTGCAGAATATCACTGACTTGACCGGCTTTCAGCCGGTGGACCAGCCTTCGTGTGTCTGTGTGCAAAGCAGACAGGATTCGGGTCTGCTGCTGGCTGGCAGGCTCACAAAACCGCGTCAGCAGGGAGTAGACAATGACAGCCTCACTGGGAGAGACGACATCCTCCTCCACAGCAGCGCACACACAGTCCAACACCTCTGTCAGCACGCGTGACCGGCGGCCTTCCAGGGCGCACACCACCTCACCCAGGCGGCAGAGTTGTGCCACCCCGATGTCCCTGTTGGAGAGCAGCTCCAGGCACTCATTCATCAGTGTGAGGACTGGAGGGCTGTGGGCTTCCAGGCCAAACTCAACACATGCTCCAAGTAAAGAGGCCAGTCCCTCTGCCCTGTCACTGCGGGGAAAAGCTTCCAGCCTGGAGCACAGTTCAGCGATGACATCCTCTTCAAACAGAGACTGAATATCGAAGAGAGCAGCTGCTTTACTCTGTGGATTGGTATATGGGATGTACGGAGAGAGGCGAGGGGCTGCTCCTGGTGCCTTTTGAGGTGCTGTGCGTCTTCCAGCCCGGTCCCAGCTCGGTCCAGTATCTCTTTTCCTCAGTAGTGGAACCGCAGCTTCGCTCATCAGCTTCACGTCTGTGCCGCGCGTAATTTGGAGACATCGCGCCGTGTTGCTGCCAAACTCCACACTTGTGCGTTTTCGCACTGAACCACAATTTAGAGGAAAAGGTGAGGCCGCCCTGACAGAGGCCAAGAGACACACCAAGGACTTCATTTCCCCCCGAAAGATTCTTCCTGAGTCAGAAAACCAAAGAAACCCCTCTGTCAGTACAGATGACAACTTCGACACTCAACACAAAATCATTATTGACCTGACGGGCGAATCTACTGACGGGAAAAACATCAGCGCAAACTTTAAGAGCAACTGCAGAAAAAACAGCAAAGTTTTCAAAGAGTCATAAAAATGTGCTCACTCTGCTGTGAAACGTGTTACAGAAATGAAATCCCTCCTGCTTTCTGTCAGATTGCTGATTACATACCGTCAGTCACAGAGCAGGACCACAGGCTGCTCCTGCTGCATGTTACAGAACTCCCCTTCAGTGTTTGGTAATGATGTTGTGTAAGGTGCCATGTCTTTGCATGTGCTGCCACACCGTGGTCACACCATGTACTGCACGCTGACTGCACGTTACATACTCATATCTCCGGGTTAGTGGAAATCTGGCGGGGGGGACGTCCTCCCACGGGAAATTCATGAGCTGTGGCTGGCCGTCTACCCGTGGACACGTCCCAACCTGTCAGAAGATTTTATTCTGATATTTAACAACTGACCAACAATTTTGTGTCTGCTTGGAATCACTTGTTAGTGTTGTTTCCTATAAACGTTTTTTGAAGTCTGAGGTCCGTTAAAAGGTCTTACTGACGTACTGAAATTCTTCACAGTCTTAAAGAAAATGACAAATTCACTTAAATTCACGGGGTGAATAAAAATGTGAGATTCTGGTCTTAGACTTTTAGTTCCTCTGACATCTTGAATTATTTCCAATTGAGAAAATGCTTAAAATAACTTCCCAAGGACTTTGGCCCAAACTTACAAGCCTTTGATATATGTTACTTATTGTTCGAAATTATGGCAATGGCAATTTTATTTACGTAGCACATTTCATCACAGTTAACATAAAGGAACGCGCACGCACGCACGCACGCACACACACACACACACACACACACACACACACACACACACACACACACACACACACACAGTTATAACCTCAGGTCAGAGCAGCTCGTTCAGGGCCACGGTAAGTGAAAGCGCCCCCAGGACACAGATCTAATTCTGGGGTCAGTTAAGAGGTCCACAGCTGATGACCCAGGTGTGACTGGGTTACAGACACTGAGCAAGTTAGCGAGGTGCTGGAAGCCAAACCACTGAGAGCTTTACGAACTAATAGAAGGATTTTAAAAGTAATTGTGCGTCGAGCTGGGAGCCAAAGAAGTGACTTCAGTACTGGAGTACTGTAGTCACATGTCTGTGCAGGTGTGAGGACTCTGGCTGCTGCAGGTGATTTGGATCATCCAGCAAACAGAGTCAGCTGTTTGCTTTAGGTCAGGATGCGTGGGTCAGTCTAAGATGACATCATAAGTTCAGTTTCTCCCGGAGCACGATTCATACAGTTGTGTTTCTATTCGCTGATGCACAGATCTAACACGCACTGTGTAGCGTGCTAATGCAGAGCTAAACAGTGGAAGCTGTCTGATGATCATCTCGGGGAAAGATTACTGTTATTTTACCCTGTGAGATTTAACAAATAAAGTGTTATTAGGCTCAGAGACCCGGGTATTTAAAAACACAGCGGCCTTTACTTAGTGGTACTACTTTTGGTCTTACAGTGAGACCAAATAGACCGAATTAACCCTGCTGCTGACACTTGTCTCCACAAGATGGCACCATACACAAAGAAACTGACCTGCCCCAAAGTCTGAGTTTGTGTGGAGAGTTTCTGTTCAGTCACACAGCAGCATATGCTGTGTCTGAAATTAGAGCATGCATTAAACTGAAAATCTCTGAATTTCTGAACTTGTAATAATATTTGCAACAAGTTGTTGTTAATTTTTCTTGTTAGTGTAATTTTTTTCTGACATCTGATCTGTTTGAGAAGTTCAACATGAGGATGTGCGTCTTAAGAAAAAGTATGTGTTTCTGTTTGTGAGTAGTTTAATAAGGCAGAACAAAAAATCATTTGTGTCTCTATCTTCAAGGCAATCTCTGTGTGTGTGTGTGCGCGCGTGCGTGTGTGTGTCTGTGTGTGTGTGTGCGTGTGTGTGTGTGTGTGTGCGTCTGTGTGTGTGTGTGTGTGTGTGCGTGCGTGTGTATGTGTGTGTGTGAGAGGGAGAGAGAGAGAGTAAAACCCATCTGGCTGGTCCCTCTATCTCTTTGCAAACAAGCAGCAATACCACAAGCCCTGTGGACGCGAGCTGGACGAAGAAGAAAGATCCAGAAGACCCGGAGCTTTCAAATGGTGAGGAGGGCAGAGCAGATAAGATCTGCTATAATAAAGTTACTGTTCTGCCAGTAATGCTGATGAATCACAGTGAACAGTCACTGAGACTCTCTGTGTGGGTTGTGTTTTGTAAAAAAGTGAAAGACTGAGTTCACATTCGAAAAGTTTTTATTTCTTGCGAAAATCTTGACGAAAAAACTAAACTGTAGGTCGTCTTTACAACAGCAGCAGCAAAATATCTGGAGGAGGGGACGCCGGTGATCCAACTCATTTCATCATATAAACCACAATCTTACTAGTAATGACCGCGTTAAAGATTCAGAGACAGAAACGTCCTTGTGTTTCAGAGTGAAACTGCCAAAAGTGTTGGAAACTTATAAAACCGTGTTCACGCAGTGGGACCACATGCCACCACACACATTCATCTGATCCATCCGCGTACCCACAAATGCACATTGTATGGGAATAGAATCCCTCGATGTGTTGACCAAATCTAATCTAATAATCAAAGTTCAGCAATGATGTTATCATTACTCACAAATGGATGTGACGCATTTGGAGAGCATATACTCTCTCCCAGTCTTACCGGAGTTCTGCTGTTATTGGATTAAAAAGAACACAGTCCAAATGGTTATCCTCCAGCAAATTAGGAAAGTTTAGTAGATCTTCATATCTATAATCAGCTGCATGGAATTTATTATAATACATTCAGAGGCCCATTTCTGGGGATTAAAGTACTTTGAGATGTAAAAATAGATTAAAAAGATCACTTTAGCTGTTGGACAAATTTATCAGACCACCTGTCATAAAAACAAGAAAACAAAAGTATTTTGGGAAAAATAAAAAGTCTATTTTTATTAATTATAGCTGGATTTTGTTGAGAAGTCTGAAAACAATCAAGCTACTAAATGTAAATTAAACAAGTGTAATCTTAGTCTAAAAATAAACATGTTTTACTTTTTCTTCAGCTTTTTGTGAGATGTTATGTTTAAAAATTAATAACAATAACTGATTAAAAAGCTTGAGCAAACTGGTGGATTAAAAACTACAGAAACTGAAACTGAAATGTTAGTTCAGGGCAGCTGTGACATAATCCTGACCATGTGCGGTGGTCTGAATGTGTAAAGCACTGTATGGGTGGTAAGGTGCAGGATAATGTCCATCATCCTGCACGACTGATGAAAAAGTGAACCGCAGATGACGAAAGCTCACATCTGGCTTCTTAAAGGTGGATTAATTCAGCCACAAGCCTACCAAAATAAAATCTAGTCTCCTTAGACTTTCAAAGTAAAGTAATCATCATGAGGCAGTCCCGCCACCCTCAGGACCCTGTGGAGGCATCTGGAGGACAAGTGTTCATCTACTGTTCAGAAGGTCAGTGGTTCGATCCCTGCCTCCTCCAGCCCACGTGCAAAATACTGAATCCCGATACTTCCCGTAGAGTGAGTTTGTGATAGAACCAAGTTTTATTCTGAGCAGAGAATAAAACTGTGCACGTGTAAATCAGTATATTTACACGTACTTTACCGCCACCTTTACCTCACACATTTACCTCATCAAACCCAAGCAGGTGCAGCAATTTCTATTTAAACAAAAGTCAATTAAATTACTTGCATCATTTGTATAACTTCACCAGATAAAAGGACATTGACCCTTGTTTTTTTTTCACTTGTAAATGCTATAACTGCTTTGATTGCTCATACCGAGGCTGCCGGCTCTGGGTGGCTTTAGCCTCGTTAGCTTCTTTGAAATGTCTGTGAGTAGCAGGCTGAAGGTGATTTAGTGTCTGATTAGAAAAGGTCATTACCTGCTTACTCGAACCACAAGTCAAACCCATCACCATCAGTTCTGCAGATTTATAGATGATTCTTCCAGATAGCTGGGTGATCCAAGTGTCTGCAAACTGTTATGATCCAAATAATGTGTGTCAAATTATGACAGAGTTACAGAGCTGACACTTGGCAAACACTAAATTATATAGCTTTTGTTGACTGATCGTAGACAGGGTTTACTTTCATTACTTGCTCTAACAAGAACATTTTGCATAACTTTCTTTCCTCTCTGAAAACAGACTTTCTGCTCCTGGACATGTAAAATCATGCGGCAGCAGGAGGTATTAATATTTTATACTACAGTCTCTCTCACACTTTCAGTGTGTGTGTGTGTGTGTGTGTGTGTGTGCCAGTTATGAAGGAATTTCATGAACATGCCTTTCTCCTGGGGATTCCAGGGATGACTGTGGTTTGTTTTAAAAAGGTTAGGACCATCATGTGTTTCTTATTTAGACCTAATTCTTGTTGTCAAATAAAATATTAGTCCCTGTGGGATTTCAAATCATTTCTTGCTCATAATCACCCGGGAATGTGTTTCTGGGGACGAGCTTTGTGAGCAAGGTATTTTTCTCTGGAAAAACCAAAGGGTACACGTGTGGCACGCAGAAAGGAAAAAAGGGAAGGAAAAAAAGAGTGAAAAAGAATCACATCCAGAGATAGGTGGTGCATTCTGGCAGACAGTAGGAATCTATTTCACGCCCAAATGAAAGCAGTGTCAGAGGGGGAATGTGTGTGTAGCATGTGCATGAGAGGTGTGGCAGGGCAGGGGTTAGGCCTGTTAGCTTGTCCTAGGTGGAGAAGGGTGGGAGGGAACACTTCATAATCGAGACCAATGTTCTTTTACTTCAATTAATGACAGACCACAGGGGAAAACACAACTCGTTGCACACACTTTTCCATTTAGCATTTTTTCTGTTCTGATGATCCTTGTAGGACACAATAATACGACACAGCAACCCAGCAGCAAACATCTACGAGTCCGTGCACGAGGCGCTCCAGCACAGAGACGAGTCAAACACCCACGCAGACAAAGCTGCTGTGATGTTTAGCAAGTACGATGTTTGTGAAGTTTAATCCAGTTAGCATGTAAGCATGATAATACTTGCTCAGTACAGTCTCATAGTGCTGTGGGAGCATCTGAGCCGTACACTGGAGGAAACTTTCATTCTGGACAACAGTTGTAGCTTGAACTTCCTCAAAGTTTACTATGGCAACAATGGTTGTAACTGCTATTTGTTTCCGAATGTAATCTCCAGGCAGTCGTTGAAATGAAACGTAAATTTAACATATATTTAGATGAATCAGAGCCGGCTATTGAACAGCTATTAAAAGATCAGACCTGTTAGATTAGTTTTGTTCCAGCTGTTCATATGTATCAGTGTGATGTGCGGTGAAATAACAACGCACAGTGTTGGAGTTTGGGGTCAACAGAGGAAGCATCGGGACACCTAAAAACGTTTGGCCTACGACGCTGGGTCAGACGTCCGTCGTGTCACCAGTAAATGCCTGTCTCCACTCTGCCACTCGGTTGTTCCCCGACTGCAAAATATCTTGTACAACAAAACTCATGTTATAAGTTTAATGTAATGACTAAAAAATGCACTGCTGGCAGCTTTTAGTGAAGCTCCTGTATCTATCAGGGCGTTCTCTATTGTAACACTGATCTAAGTCCCTACAGATGTATAATACATGCTGGAAGGACATGTCGCATATCTCCATACTGAGCTATGTGATTAAGATGAAACAGGGAGTGAACTACTGAGATGATGCCAGCCCGAGGAAAGGCGAAGAGCAGAGTCGACTCAAACTAGAGAGCAGCGTCGACTCTGTTGGTGAGCATCTGTGTAAGTGTCTTTGTGCCGAACCCTTGCTGTAAAACTAACAAGCAGAGATAAGAGAAACATCGGTAGCCTAGTCACCAGAAATCCCTGTTATCCAGTGTCTGCCAAAGCTTACATGTTGTTGGACGGATTAAATATTGAGCAGGCAGTCACATGACTTCACTCTATTTTAGGTTAAAACATTGGTTTCGCTGAACTATAGTTCTGCTGAAATGACCCGTTTTTCATGTCAACTCTATATGCACATCTGTAAGGGCTGAAACACAGAACTTCAAAATACCACAAATTATTCAAACATGGTCACTAGAGGTCATTTCGAGGAGGTCAGAGGGCTTTGGCCGAGCCCGTAGCGGTTAAAAGAGACAGACGTGTCAATGCTACACATCATGTACAATATGAATCTACTGTATGTGGGCTGAAGGCCATCTGGTTGGGGGCTGTGCAGTGTCTCCTCCCAGCAGGCAACTAAAGCTGAGCCAAGACCCCAGGCCCAACACCCTGCTGGACTTTGAAATCAGATCTTTATTGTCCATAAAGCCTCAGCCAAGTATGAAGAATCAGCCCTCCCTAACAAAACACACTTATCCAGCAGAGCGAGGGGCAAGATGAGAGAGAAAGTGGGGCAGAAAGAGTGTGTAAGGTGGGTGAGATAACACCCAGTATAAAGCACAGTTCAATTGGCATGCTTATGCTCACAACTATGCTGCAGTTATTTATAGATCATTGAGAGATAACTCAATTTTCATAACTTTCTAATTTAGTTGTGGTTGGTTCCAGCCGGCATATCAATGCAGCACTCTCCACGCAGCACAGCTCTGTCTGCTAAAACATCACACCATGTTCTGTTCCTGCCACTGGAGGCCAATTATCTGCTTCAGCGTGACTATGTCTTATGTGAGCTCCACAACCGAGAGGAACGAGGCAACGGAGACACGAAGCCTTAC
Organism: Pelmatolapia mariae; assembly: GCF_036321145.2. Classification (NCBI taxonomy): domain Eukaryota; kingdom Metazoa; phylum Chordata; class Actinopteri; order Cichliformes; family Cichlidae; genus Pelmatolapia; species Pelmatolapia mariae. The sequence goes on from NC_086241.1 coordinate 2,049,699, forward strand.
AGCTCAGCTAATGATGCGAGCGTGAAGTAAACAAAACTTTATGCAATCCGTATACGTTTGTCACTCCACCGGCAGACACTTTTCAGTTAAAACAAAGCAATGAAAAAATACTGTTGCTTTGGTTAGATGCATTCAACTCTTTTCTTTGTGTAAGTAACAAGTTTAAACAGTTAGCGATACCAACATATCACTTCTGAGGAGTTGTGGATGCCAGAAAACAGGGATAACATCAGGCCGAGTGAGACCAGGATGCGATAAATGTGAGACAGAAGCTGAACGGATCAGTCAGCAAAGTCTGTTTTGAAAGTGCTGAACATTGTCTCAACAGTTAGAAAAACATCATTAGCTGTGCAAGAAGGCTGAATCAAATTAACACAAAATTCCTGCTAATCTAATATTGCCCTAAGGTATTCTTCACACTGGTTTGCTGCGCTGCTGTTTGTACCAACTTGCTTTTTCCACTGCAAATCACTATCACGTCATATGAACTGTCAACCCAGAATAAGTTTTAAGTGTCTGCCTGTTACCTCAGAATGGCTTCACAGACATGATGGTTTGATCCACCATGGAGAAACAGACTGTTGTAGACCAGTAGCCTGTACATATACTGGTGCAGCTTCACTGTGAGTTATCAGAATATCAGAGCTTTTATCACAGATCTGAATTTTTTATGCAATGCATCATGTCTGACTTGGAACAATAACAGCGCTGTCTGGAAAGGAGAATCACAAAGGTCCATCGCTGAAGCAAACTGAACCCAGGCTGCACTGATCTGATCGTGCACGTAATCAATAACCCACTCTGACTATAAAGCGGTAGAGGGAATGACCAGCTTGAGGTCATCACTTGGAAGCCATAAGCATGAAAATCTTCACCATCACTAAATTGCACCTGACAGATTTTGGCACAATCTCAGCCAAAGTTATTGGGAGGACAGTCTGAAGGAACCCGAGAGACATTTCTGACCCACTTTGGGCATCTACAGTTTTCAGGAATCCCTCTTCATCTGCTCTCTCTCTTTCTTCTTCTTTTGCTTGTTGCCATCAGTGATGGGATTACAGTATGAACCGGCAACGCCGTCTGAACCCAATAAACATGGGTCAGAAATCAATTGGAGCTGTATTTGAGTTTCTCGTTTAATTTTCTTCATCATACAGAAGCCACTGCAAATTTCTTAATGTGTTATTAAATGGCTATTTCCATTGCCGACTATTATTAAATAACTACAAAGAGAAACATTAGAGCATGACTAAAACTGCTGCAGAACAAATGTGTGCAATGTTCATTCTGCATTTCCAGATGTTTGCTGTGTGAACATTAAGAATATTAAAACAGTCACAGTGAAACTTATCTTTGTCCATCTCACAGTGAGGTTAATTAAACTAGCTTCTTATTGTGAGTTAATCCATCTGATCTTTTAATTAATAACGTGTTGATGGGCTCTGATTTTGTGCAGCTTTTCATATTTATAGATGATCATAAATATTAAATTCTAACAAAGCATAAATGCAATTTCTGGGCTTTTGCATTTGGACCTGTAATCATTAAAACATTTAATATCAAAGCAAAACCGCATCTGTACATCACTTGCACATCAGCACAGTTTTAGCAGTTTAAACGGCTTCAAATGTGGGTGATGAGTCCCTCTAAGAGTCGCTCCATCCACCACATCAGTTCACATTTTCAGCTGTGTTAGCACACTGTGACTGTGACTGTGTGGAAAAGCATATAAAATTACTTTTGATAAATTTGAACGTTCATTCTTTTTTTTAATTCCTTTTTAGAACAAAAAATCACGTCAGATTGAAATTTTGAGGAAAATGAGGAATAAATTCCATAAAGGATGGTGTGCAATATAAACGCAAATTAAATGCACTGATGTGTTCTGATGTGTGTTGTAGTCGAAGCTTTACATTATGAGTAAAATATGAATTTGGGTTATTGTTACAATGCAACGCGCAGCTGCTTGAGTAGCGTCCGTGGTGGCATTGAAAGTGTGGGCTATAGCTTGTGGAAGGACAGAGGTACGTGTCAGGTTGATTTAGTCCGTGTTTAACTTGTGACCGATTGCATCACTGCAGTGGAACAAAGTCAGGTGTGAGGGCAGCACAGTGGTGTTGAATTTCAATGGATATGCCCTTGGCCAGATAGGTGATCACACTTGCAAGTACCTACAAATATACACAATATTAAAAATAACTTCCAACGTGCGATATGTGTGTAGTTTTTAAAGTAAAAATCTTTGCTTTAAACGATTCTTAAATATGTAAGTGTGAATTTAACGCAATGGCGGTATAAGCTTTTGGCACAAGTATCAAAGCAGTGTCATCGCACCTGTACTGACGTCACCCCGTGATCCCCTCAGCTCTGATTTCGGGTGACCGTAAACACTGCGGGCTCGTGGCAGGGCCCCCCTCTCTGTGCGCGTGCGCGTTTCCTCCGAAAACTAATTGCAGTTTCGTTCTCTCTCCTTTCTGAGTGACAGAGGATTTCGCTTCGCCCCGAGCGACGTCACACTAAGGTGGGAGAGCGAGCGCATTTTTGCTGCCTTCATCATCCAAAGAGCCCACACTGACAGCCGTCGCGGCAGAGACGCCTCTACCTGCAGCCGGTGAGCACCGAGAATTACCGAAACTTCATCCGGGCGTCATTTGAGGGCGAGCAGAGTGGGGCCAGCGGGGCTCCGCGGCTGAAGACGTGAACTGTTAGACATGTGTAAGCGCTCCTCTTCCTCTCTGACTCTGATATGACAGTTTGTTTTTTTTTTAAGTAAAATGAGTCAGAGCCGAAGATCCTCACGAGTGGAGCTTTTTCACGCGCTGTTTCGCAGTCAGATAAGACTTGAGTGCTTTCGGGATTCGTCCTCGGTCCGCCCTGGAAGCATGTAACGTGCTGCGACAGATGGGGCAAAACGACAATGCAGAGGTTAACCACACCTTTGAAAGCGGACATCTCTCCAGTAGCCTCTTGACCAACTTTGTTGCGCATTAAGATGCGCACGGCCGACGATCAGTTGAATTTTTGCGCTCTTCTTGACAGTCTGTAAGCGCGCCTGCACCGACTCCAGCCGCAGAAAGCAAGCAGGGACTTCCTATGTATTTAAGAAATAACTCGGTGCTGGCTGAGATCGTCACTCGAAACTTTGCTGGGGAGTCTCTTTGAGGATTTCAACATGACGGCTCGTCTCTCGCGGATCCAGCTGGCTCTCTTCTTTATCTCGCTTTGTCCGGTCAATATCATCGGACTGTGGTGGTGAGTTTGCATTTACTACCACGTGTTTTTCGCTGTCTGTCTCCCGTCAACCCAAAGCTTCGTGTGATTTCTGCGTAATCGCGGTTTTCCTATTTATTTTAAATCTAAATGAACACAGTCGCTATAGATATATATGCACAGTAGCATAACATTAATAAGTGATTAATGATTAGCACATTTCCCAGCAAACTACCCGAACCCAAGAATGCTCAAGAACAATCTAAGGTGCTCCCAGAGTGAGAGACTAAACCTGAAAAGAAGACAGGGAGGTGAGAGAGGTGTGTGCATTTCATTGCCTGCAGTGATAGAGAGGACAGGGAGATTGGTGGATGTGGTGTTGATGGTGTGTGTGTGGTATGTGTGTGTGTCTGTGTGTGAGAGAGAGTTCAGAGGGAGGAATGTCAGGTGGCCCTCTGGGCTCAGTGGATATGTCATCATAAAACAATCCCTATAGGCTCAGCTCCACAAGGTGTGTGACAGTTGGACAGACAGACAGAGAGACAGACAGCAGATCAGCTGATAAAATATTTTCTCTTGGTGAGGGTCTGTCTTACTGTTTCAGTAGGAATCAAACTCTCTCTCTCCGTCTCTCTCTCTCTCTCTCTCTCACACACACACACACTTTTGTAGTGTTTGAATGTGCAGCTTTGTGATTTTTTTCCACTTGAATCCTCCCACTGTTCATTCACAGCCCAGTCAAGGTCAGTGTGGGATGTAGTGTCATGGAAGCTCTGTGAGTTTATGTCCTTGTATGACTGGTAGATAGAGCTCCTCCACTTTGCCATTTCTCCATCTTACTGTAGAAAAATAGGTTTGTGGAGGTAATCTGTGAAGATGAATTTGAATTAACTCAAGTTCCTTTTGTTAATAAAACATAAGAGTCTCTGCTTGTCTATCCACAGGCTGCACTGTATCTGTTACATATTGTGAAAGTGAGCGAAAATAAGAGGGAGAAGAGAGAATGGGTTCAAGTGTTACTGGTATTTTACATCCAGTACAAGGTGTATCCACAATCTTACAAATGCCCAAACGTGTTTTTGTGTGTTTTCGAGTATCATAAACTTACAGCTATGTCTCAGTCGGTTCTGGCGCTGCACCGTGAAGCCCAACAATGTTTTCTTTAACATGTTTTTTTCTTTTTACTATAATAACTAATGTGTTAAACAGTAATTTGACATCAGCTCACGCCATTAATGCAGGTTAATAACAATAATGCGTATACATCTTCATTACCGTCTCATTTACCACCACATCACAGACTTTAATATAAGAGACAGAGGTTCTTTTTTAGGCTTAGTGTGGCTGTAGGGCCAAAACACAGTGTTTATTATTTAGCCAGCAAAGTGAATGCCAGCCAGAAAAGTGCTGATCTTTTGCTGAACTGTGCTGGTACCCAGCTGTGGAAGGAAAGAGAGAAAAACAATGTCCGTACAGGGTCAGCAGTCTGTTTCATCGCCGTGAATTCATCGCTCTATTTGGGCTAAATCTGCTCATCTCAATGCAAATCAGTAAGCGAAAGAGTCCTGACACAGACCTGTGTTGCATTTCTGTAATGTTGATGTCACTGTTCGGCTGGCAGCGTGGGACATTTGTTTTAAATAAGACTGCAGATGAAGAGAATCAATGTGAAAAAATCAGCTACTTCCTTTTTATCCCCACTGACATACGCTGTCATCTTCTCTTACTCGCTCTCTGACTCACTTACACACTTACTCACACACATAAATGAGTGGGCATATATGCACCAGCACATACACAGAAACACACACAGTGTGGCCAACTGTGGAGCAGTGAAACCACACCTGTGGATTGCTCTCCTGTCTGCCAGGACAATGATTCTCTCTGTTGAAAGATGCTGTTCATACCATCGTACGTCTCTCTTTCTCTGTCTCCTTCTGAATGTCTCTGTCTCCTTATGTCTTTTGCCGTACTTGTCTTTTGAAGGAAAATGCCTATCACACAGATAGGTTGTTGATGAAGGAAAAGCGAGAGCTGCAGTGAGAGACGAAGAGTGAGCGAGATGAAATGCTGGGAGATAGCTGTCCTTTCAGTGCCTCTGCTGATTAAAGCGCTCTAATCATTTGGCCTGAGAGCAGAGAGCAAAGCTCAGAGACTCAGACACGAGTCAGGAATGTCTTTGCTCTCTTATACTAGTTTTGACTGCAGTGCTGAGCAGGGCCAGCTTTGTTGTGTGTCACAGTCCTGAACCGGCGGACGGCCTGCGCAGAGCGTGCCACAGGTGCACACACACACACATACTGCATGTGTGTGTGTGTGTGTGTGTGTGTCAGCGCTGCATGCACTCCAAGATATACAGACACACTTATTCAGTCACACATTATGGTGACTATATATATATATATATATATATATATATATACGCTCATATGCACACAAACAAACACACACTCTTACACACTCGCACGAAATGTATAGTGAGGACTGCCATCATCAGCACGAGAGAGTTTCATTGTAACAGATCTTATCTTGTCTGCTCGGGTCCTGGGCTGAAAGCTAAACGTGTAATCAGGACCAGGCAGATGGGTTAAGATAAACATTAAATGACGATGTGGGTTTGGCTTTATGTGCAACAGAGAACTGACATCAAATTGTTTATGTGTGTGTTTCAGCATATATTTTTGTAGACATTCAGGCCAGCAGTATATTATAATGTCAGAAGAATGCAGAGCAGAGGAGAACGGCTGTCTAAGAAATGTCTAAATATCCAAGAATCGAGGAAGAGGAGCGAATTAAGCCTTGGTGGCACATGTTAGGACCTCCTTAAAAACAGGTAGAATACCTTTGAAGATACACTTTATTTGCTATCCCAATAAATGGAACTCATTGCGCGTCATTGCTTCCTTGGTTAATGCTCAAATCAGGCAAACAACACCTCCAAAAATGAAGAAAGACTACCTTTACAGACAGATTTGTCTGACATAATTAACCAAGCTGAGCACTTTTAGTGTCTAAACAAACATCTAAATAAAAACTCAAAAAGAAAAGAGTAAGACTAATAGTCCAAGATGGGACACAGACGCAGGTTTCCTGGGTAACAGTCCGGGAAATGACAATACCCCACCTGAATGTGGACTATTTTATCTGCGAACATTCTTGTGTGTGATCTGCGCAACTATGATGATTTAATCAGGTGATACCTGCACACAAAGCCATATGTGCAGGAGTGATACCAACTAATACCGTGCTGATGTTAGCAGGCGCTGTTATTTACTTTGATGCCTTTCACATTTAGGTGTCGGATAAGAACGTGGGTTTGATTCCTGTCAGCCTGTTCTTAAAAACCGTTTGTGCAAACCCTTCAAAAGCTTTTACAGACGTTTAATCTGCTGCCTGCATTTCAATCAAATATCAGCCGAGGCTGTTTCTCTCATCTTAAACTTTGAGATGTGAATAACTGATCTGATCTAAAAATCTGAATCTGAAATGGCAGAAACATCTTCACACATTGGCTTAGTTTATTGACAGATGTTACTATGGCAACCACAACTGGCTTCTCTTGGTGGTGCACGTTATTCTTAAAAGGAAAGAGACAGTTTAGTTGCTCTAAAGTTTTATTTTATGTGTGATCACGCCTGTGATACACAGACAGGATCTGCCTTCCATATTCCATGAGTACTGTTGAGCTCTTTCATGCAGTCATGTGAATATGTCCATGTTTTGACTCAGAAATGTATCTGTTAATTGTCACTGGGTGTGCCACTGTTGTTAAACCAGAATAATGTTTTTCTCGTGACATTAGCGCGGTGTTGTTGGTTTCCTGCTGGTCACATTTAATTGCCTTTGCTTCCATTATGAGTGCTGAAACTTTTTATGGCAGCAAATGTCATCGTTTCAGGCTCGTTTCACGCCGGCATGTCAGCAGGATCGAGCGTGTTTGAAAGCGATCGACACGTTCAGGCTGAAAGGACCGAGAAACAGCGAAGCCGAGAACCAGGAGCTCGTTTTAAAGTTTAGTTTGGGAACAGCATGTTTGAATTTGCACACATTTACATCACATATGAACCGTTTCCTCTGTTTTCTAACGAAGCCCAGCATTTTGTTTCCATTTTTACACTCCTGCCGACCCTTTCCCTTTGTCTCGTTCGCTCCGGCGTCTCAGACTAGCGCTTGTCGTGACTGTATTCATCTGCAGCATACTTGAGGGATTAAGGAGGGATGAAATTCACTCATTCATGGGTGGAGTGAAAAAAAGAGAAAGGCCCAGTACAGCACAGCTCCACGGTGGCGTGAGATCTTTAATGAGATATGAGGTCTCTATGAGTGCCAGTGTTGAATCCCTTTGTGACCTAAAAATAATATGATTATTATATAATTATTGCCATTGTGAAAAACTATCAATCCAAGACCTCTGATCATGTCTGACACCTATTTTTTAATAAAGAGTACAAAGAAAGAATCCGCCGTGACCAAACTGCAGACAAACTGTAGATGTTTAGCTCATGATTGGACCAGCTGAATATTTGTCATAGCAGTGATAGTTTTCCTATCAGTGCCTTTGATTTGAGTACTTGTGATTCTCAGCCTTGTTTTATCTCCGTCTGCCGCGTTCTTCTGCCTGTGCCCGGCTCTTTATCTTCAAGAAGAACTGTTCATGCGAGACAGTGTTTCCTCAAAGCTGCTGATACTATCAATGACTGAACTTCCCTCTCAGTGTTTTGCACTGGGTTATCTGCTCAGGAGCTGTATCATAAATGACTGACTGAAGAACAGTGGCACTTTGCATGAAGAGGATCTGATTACCTGCCTGGCTTTGAAGTTCCTACTTGGACGTGTATGCAAGCTTTTATCTGTGTCTGCACTGTAAGTGCACCTGCGTGGATCATTTTCACTTTTCCAAAGCAATTTTCGTGACATTACAAACATTTTTTTCCTGCTTTTTTTTTTTGCACCTGAAATCCGCACTTTTTGGATCCACGGTAAAGCGATTCCAGAGTCTCCCCTTCCTCACACAGATACACACTATAATGTTTCAGTCTCCAAACAAGGGCAAGAATGCCGGGCACTTACAGCACGTTGATCCCATCATTCAATTAATGCACCCCATTTTTGGGTATATCTGCAGCAATGTGCTCTTCCACCTGAGTTCACCTCACTTCCATCATTCCCACTCTCCTCGTGCCCTTTGTCTAAACTTCTAAGTCTGATGAACCCACATTACCCAACCGATGTGCAGCCAAAATTCAGACATGATTTCTTCCTACTGTGTCACAGCATTGCACGATCGCGCTCTGATGTATCCATTTATGTTGATATCGCTCCTAATTGTTAAAACTTGCAAAAGCTCTGAGTTAAATTAAGTTTACTTTGTAATGACTCTCTATTTAGGTCGTGCCGGGGCTTGTTTCTGCTTGTCGAGAGCTAGCTAATTATTATAATTATATTAAGGTATACCATAACAATTGTTATGCAGCTGAAGACGGCACTGTGTTGCGTGACACAACCTTAAAGGGGAACTTTATCTCTCATGTCCAGCTCCGTTTGGGAGCTTTGCTGTCAAAATAATCCATATTTATCTCACACTGGGCTTTCGTGCTGCCACTCAGTGTTCATTTGCGCTCTATAAAGCTGTTCGCTCCCATTTAAGGCCAGCCTCTCTCAAAGGCAAATTTCTTCTGATTGGCTGCCCCTGGCAAACAGAAGGTTAGAGCAGGAGGTGCTGCTCTGCTCACAGCCAGAGCTGTTTGCCTGAGATGCCCATGGTGACGTATCTCTTTGATAAATGGATGCATAAGCAGAAAAATGTCAAACGGACCATTTAGAGAGCAGTCAAAGCCCGAGCTCACAGGTGTTAAAGGCACACACACACATATATGTATCCTTGTGACTACTTTTTTTTTTTTTCAAATTTGTCGCATGTTTCGAATCATCAAATAAATGTTTATATTAAGCAAAAAGAAGAAGAGTAAACACAGTTTTTATTAAGGGAAAGAACCTATCCAAACCTCCCCGCTCTGTGTGAAACAGTAGTTGCCTCCTAATCCTAATAAATGGTTTTGCCTTGTCAGCAAAAACTCCAACTGTTTGTGATGTGCTGGTGATGAGTCTTTCACATTGTTGTGGAGGAGCTTTGTCCCACTCTGCTTTACTGAATAGTTTGAATTCAGACACATTGGAGGCTTTTCCAGCACGAGCGCCTGTTTAAGGTCACCTCAGTCTGATTTAAGTCCACACTTCGACTCGAACATTTGAAAACCTTCATTTCGGACTTGCTGCAAGCTTCGTGTCATGAACTGATGGTCGGACATTCTCCTTCAGGATTTTCTGGTAGAGAGCAGAATTCATGTGGTCCAGGTCCCGAAGCAGCAAAGGAGCCCCAAACCATCACACGACCACCACCGTGTTCGACTGTTGCTGTGACGTTCTTGTTATGAAATGTTTGATGCCAGATGTAGCGGGACTCAAACCTTCCACAAAGTTCAGCTTTTGTCTCGTTGGTCCACAGAATATTTAAAAGAAAGTCTTGGAGATCACCCAGATGTTTTTTGTCATATGTGGGACGAGTTTTTGTGTTCTTCTTTTTGTTCTTTTATTGTTGAATCATGACCTCTGACCTGAGCCAGGTGAGGTCTGCAGTTGTTTAGATGTTGTTCCGGGTTCTCTTGGATGTGTGTTGGAGTAATCCTGGGAAGTTTCAGCACAGTTCCAAGTTTTCTCCATGTGTGAACGTTGGCTCTCACCGTGATTTGCTGGAGTCCCAAAGGCTTAGACTTTGTAATACTTACTTGCTGTTATTTGTGATCTGTTAGCCCCCTTCACTTTGTCGGACAGCCTCTATTTAAGTGATTTTTTTTTAATTCAACAGATCTGGCAATAACCAGGTCTCTGTGACATTGATCTCAGTTTTTAAAAAAATGTGGTTAATCAAAGAAAACTCAGGATTTAACAAGAGGGACCGTTACTTTTTTCCCACACGGCCAGGTAGGTTTCAGTAACTTTATTCCCATAATAAAGAAATCAATATTGAAAAAACTGCATTTTGTATTTTCTCCAGTTATGTTCTTTTCATTTTAAAATGATCTTAATGATCTAAAAAGCTAAGAATTTAGGAAGGAGGCAAACACTTTTTCACTGTATGTATACTGTACAAGTATAAATACAAATACAAAGCAGACTGCCTCGTGGGAATAAGCTGTTTATCTGTGTAGGTCCGCTGTGAGCAGCAGCACAAAGAGAGAACAAAAGACAAGACGCTTTCTTAAACCGGGGGTGTAATTTTCAGGGGGCTTAGGGGGGGTTATGACCCCCCCAGTAATCAAACCCAACCAGTCAATAAAATGATGAATTATCTTGCATAATTAGGCTATTGATTTTCTTTCCTCATTTCAGGTATTACCAGCAAAATAGTTGCATGTTTAATCATCTGGGAATTTACCGAGATTTATTTATTTATTTATACAGAGATCTTGACCCCCCCCAATGCTCAGCACAAAGTTACGCCGATGTCTTAAACAGATCAAATATTACAAAAATCGTACTATGTCATATATCATGTGATAAGACTTACTGAAGAGAAAGCAACAGTGTTGGCAAGTTCCATACGAATTCCTCATCAGCCCTGATCTCACTGTGTGCGACGTTCATTCCAAGAGAAAAACTCTTAATGCATCACAGAAGGTGTGAAGTGAAAAACAGGGAGACGAGGAAATAACATGAATGCATTTCATAAAGTCAGCATGTGCATGGAGTAATGTCAGGTGGAGTAATATGTAGTAGTGAACAAGTTATCCTGGTGCCAAATTTATCCTTTAATAATAGAGTTTCCTTTTTAGCCCCTCTGGCTCTCTCTCCCGATATCTATCTATATGTTTGTTTGTGAGGCTCCAGCTGTCTGTGGATTTTTCGTATGCCGTGGACAGAAGTCGGAATAAAACTCTAGTGCATTCACTAGTTTTACGGGTCTCCCATTATAAAAACCACCCTGGTTTTTGCGAGCTGCTGACAGAGCTGGCCCTCTTGCAGACATACGCACCAACGAGCGTCTTGCCTTTCTCACAGCTACGTAAGCCCAGACAGACTGCAAAGACATACACCTGCATGCATAGACATAAATGTGACATTTATCTCTTCCTCACTCTCTCACACATGCTTCCCGGTGGCAGTGGGTAGATAATAAGTGGTTTTTGGGAGGGAGTGTATGTTGCTAAGTATTTTACCTGTACCTGGTAATTAACACCTACACACTGTCTGTATGTTTCAATTATCTGTGGGATCACCACACACAAACACTCATTGTAGCCTCACAGCTACACTGTTTACACAGAACACCTGTAATGAAAATACAGCATTGTTTCCATAGCAGTGTTTTCAACACACACTAATCAGAAGTAATCACAGAAGAAATGGAAGAGTGGGTGTCCCACAGTTGTGTGTGGGTGTGTGGAGACGGTATGCCAGTGCACTTTCAGCATATAACATGACATTTGGCTTTTTCCCATTCTGCTCTCTGTATAATGGATGATTATTTGGGATTAGGTGCTTTAGAAATGTATTCTTCTGCTATTGTAACGTAACAAAGTCCCGGTGGTACCGTATTAGGTCATTTTGCCTCCAGGCCTGCCTTTCAGCAAAGAGGCTAACACGAGCTTTCTTATGTGTGAAAGATACTTTTAATTCTGTCGTCCGCTGACATGTTGGCCTGCCATCTAAATTATTATATCAATCTAAAAATAGACAAAAACATGCAGGAACGACCGCAGGAGCGTGTCCTGGGTATCAGACCGCCAGCGGAGAGAATTGGCGAGAGTGTTTGTTCTGCTTCTTAAAGCAAACTCTCAAGGCAGAAGAATGATATCAGGAGGTGCTATTAACAGGGACGAGGCTGAATGAAAACTATGGGTCGGCCTTTTCCTCGCCCTCGCTTTCTCCTTCCCTCCCTATTTAATTGTAAAACCTCAACTTATGAATCACATCTGCTGGCATCCAGGGACAAAAAGCATGAAAAGATGCAGAGGAGACATGGAGTAGGTGTTCTACATAGGATAAACTGGCAGCAGGCAGAGATGAGAAAAGCAAAGAGTGGAAATAAAGTCATCTCATAAAGTCACTTTCCCTGTAGTGACACTGAAGTGTCCACAAATGCTGGCAGTGATTCCACGTGGCAGAGCCAATTCCCCCTTTCCCATTAAGAGTTAGAATAAACTATTTATCTGTATTATATACACTAATCTGTCAAAGCTGCTCAGGACGATCACAGTTGTATTCATCAAATGCAAGAAATATGTATATACATATTAATGTTTTAAATATTTAAACTTCATGAAGCGAGCTTGATTTATTTTCCCACACGTTTAAACATTTTTTTCTTCTTCTTTTCTGTAATATAATATGTGCAGATTCCCTGAAGGAGCGCTGCTTTGAGGACTCTGTGTGGTTTAAGCAGCAAAGCTCTTAACGTCTCTAAAATCTACAGAGAGGCTGTATCGTTAGGAAATCTAGAAAGAGTGCCTTCTGGTTTACCAAAATCAACTTAAGCAGCATCAAAATCAACTGTAAAGAGCCATCCAACTACATGACTTCCAACTTTTTGAGGACCGCACAGTTCCTCCCAGCGCAGTCCAATAACAAAATCTCAACTTGCCAATCTGACATCAGAGTCAGGATTCCTCTGGGAAACTATGCTGTTGTCTCCCACATGCTGATTCAAGAAGCACATTGTCGTATGGCTGAGATGTGGTGGGTAGAGCCGATGGGCCGAGCAGCCAAAGAAAAACCTTCTTCGACTGATGATTGCAGAGTTTCCCGAGTGACAAGATAAGCCGTGTGAACTCTCTGTTGTTATAATGCTGCTTAGAAACCATTCTTCTTCTTCTTCTCTAACATTGTTCAAACAGGGCGGTGGGCAGTCCACTGGTCATGGACCCCAACAGCATTTGCAGGAAGGCAAAGCGCCTGGCGGGGAAACAGGCTGAGCTGTGCCAGACTCAGCCTGAGATCATCAACGAGGTGGCCAAAGGAGCCAGGCTGGGCGTCCGGGAGTGCCAGTACCAGTTCAGGTACCGCAGGTGGAACTGCACCAGCCACCACAAATACTTTGGGAAAATACTTCAACAAGGTGAGTGACGATGCTCAGCAAACTTCGTCTGCCTCTTCTTAGTAAAATGCATACAGTCTTGAAGGAATAGTTGGAAGTATGCACGTATAAATTGTGCTGTGAGTTAAATAAGAAGATTTAAATCATTCACATGTCTACCTGGCGCTACAAGCCAAAATTCAATTTGAAGCTGTCGTGTCTTCAGCTGGGTTAGGATTATAGCCGGTGTCCTTGCATCAACTTGAGGTCAGAAGCCTGCCTGATGGCACTCGAACAAACAAGGGCAGCTGTTGTATGTCTGAGGAGACGTATTCACACTTGACTGACTCTCCTCTTCATCAGATTGGGCATGCCTGAAATGATCAGCTAAGAATGCCCTTTCTCTTAACATCTTTCCTAAGATCTCCTAACATCTTCCTCCAACTCTTTGAAGTCTGTAATATAACTGACGCAGGGTCACTGCTGGGTCTTCTGCAATTACTGTGTTGGTTTTTTCTCTTGTCTGATTAGATTCATAGAGAGTTTCTTGTCTCTCCTTTGACTTGCATTACAGAGGACCTTTATCTTTGTGTTTAGTTAACAAATAAGGCACATGTATTATTAATTTACAGCAAAGGAAACACAACGTGCCAAACATTTCATTAAACTCATTTCTGCCTCAGTGGGGGAAGATGTGCAAAATGAAGTTTGGCTCTGATGTGTCATAATTCTAGATAGTAACATACTAGAACTGCATGATTGTCACAGATCTCCATTAAAATCCAATAAGTTTCCCTTTTGTAGCACTTTTGATTTCATATGGCCTGACAGTAAGAAGTGCGTCCCATCTAAATGAAGGTAAACACAATACATTTTTGCATCAGGAGGCATTTTTGTTCCTTTCAGCTGAGACAAAATCAAAATAACTAACATTTTACACGGCTGAGAGATTTCAAATACCCATTAGATGTGTCAAATATGTTTACTCACCCCTACAATCAACACATTAGACCTGCAAAACTGAAGTTTACACTTTAGTTTGTGCTTTAGGAGACGTTTATGTTTCTTTTAACTTTAATAACTTATAATTCTAGATGCAATAATGCTCTCAATGCCTTCTCTTGTTAAGCTCTACAGCTCAATAACAGTGTGACATCAGAAAAGCCATTTTTCTGTAAGTAATGAAGGTGGACCATGTCTTGTATATGAATTTATGACACCAGTCTTGTTCATGTCCTGGACAGAGAAAGAAAGGAGAAAAAGAGAGAAGGAGAGAGGAAGGGAAGAGAAGAGGGAAAAGGGCAAGAATCTACCGGTAGGAGACAGACTAGCAATTAATCATGAATTCCTGGCTGTCTATAAGGGAGGCCAAAGTGCTCCCCTGCTTTAAAGCCTTTGTCCACAATTACCTGGATCTGCTCTTAATGGCTGTTTATCATAGACTAGTAGCACTACATGTCAAAATAAAAGTGCCTTCATATTTAATGTACTCTGGCTGTAAGTGGTTTGCTTAACCTCATTGACCTCTATAGTTCTGTAACAACACACTCTTACAGAGACACTTTCATAGAGACACTAGCTAATCCAAGATGGCGCCGCATATGGATGCCCTGGTACTTCAGTGCGTTACTTCTGTTTTGTTTTTGTGCATAACTTGTGTGTCTGGGCACTCCTCTGGATATTCTTACACCAGAGAAGAGCTTCTTATTTTTTTTTTGCACTAAGTACCGCAGCAATTTCCTAATGTTGTAAACCTGCTCAACATTTGGCAATAAAACCCTTTCTGATTCTGATTCTGATTCTGATTCATGACAGTTTGTATTTGCAGAAAAATGAAGGCTGCGTTTTGCATGATTTCTGTCAGGTCACGTGCAACAGCAGCATCGCTACGCCGTGCGTAGGTTTGAAAAGGGAAGCTGCCTCGACTCCTTTGATTGCATGTCTCATTTTGTGTCACTCTCTGCTGCTGTTTTTGTGGCAGCCAACTCATCTTCCCCCTAAAAAAGCAGCGATTCACTGCATGCATCGTGTGTAGTCTTCCTCAGTCTCTATTTGCTTTATTCGCTTATTTTTGCTATTTTTGTTTTACCTATGGTTACTCCAGCAGCCGACTCACTGGGCACTGTTCAGTACTGTGAGTTTTCTCCCAATGCTAATGATTCTTACCAATCACGTTTCATCCATCTGTGCCACAACAGAGTACTTTTTCACGTGTACAGTGGAAAGGTGTTTTACTAACTGTTCTGTACTGAGTTAAACAGGCTTCGAATCCTGTTTAGCAAACAGCCTAAACAGCAGTTTAAAGACCTGAGTGATGGCATTTGTGTATTTCTTGCTGTGTTTAGGATTTATCTTGACAGTATGTCAACATGACTCTCTGAGGAAACAAGGAACGACTGTAGCTGCAGTCAGTGGAATAAGAGCTTTGAATTATTTTGTATTAATAACTGTGCAGCACACGCGTGCATGTGTGTGTGTGTGTGTGTGTGCATATAATGATGAAAACTATTACTCGGTACGTCTGGGTGTATGGACAGAAAACAACGCATATACTAAGGATCCATGGTGCAAATGTTTAGTTTTTGATTTACGTCAAGCCAGCAGATGGAAGAGAGACACTGATGTGTGTGTGTGTGTGTGTGTGTGTGTGTGTGTGTGTGTGTGTTTATATAATAGCTGATTTCACAACATTACTGAAACACTGCCATTTCAAAACTTCAGTGCGAGACGTCTGAATGAGTGAACACGTTGACACAAGGGCCAACCTGTCCTCACTCCCGTCTCATCACAGACTGAAGCTCGGTCAAGAAGTGTATACACCGTATTTTAACAAATTGGCCACCTTTTTTGTATCACGTGCAGGGCGCTCTGATTAATTTCATTACAAGTCAGTCAACATGGGAAATCTGCATCATACAATCACGGGCAGATGTGCTCTGCAGGGTCCCAGGTCCCTGTGAAGGAAAAGCTTTTTGCAGATGGGAAAAGGTTGCCTTGCAGCATGCTGTTAATGCTGTGAAACGCTGAATTTTAACTCGGAACACCTGTTGCAAAACCTAACCAGAAGGCTTTTAGTGTCTAAATTTAGACAGGACTAGAAGACGGGCCTGTTTTCTGGTTTGGAAGACAAGTGAACACAACATTTACTACCTCACCTCCCTCCTTACATCGGTCATTAGTGAATGTGTCCACAGGTAAATGTTTGTTTGCTGCTAGGGTACAAAAACCATCTTTTAGCACAACAAGAGGCACGTTGTCTTAAAAAAGACGGAAAGAAATTGTGTCCTGGCATTGTCAGCAGTTCTTGACATGGGCTTTGAGAAACTTGTGGGTGCATGAGGTAAACCCTGCCAACAACAAACAAACTGGGAAAGTACCACAGACTGGTTCACAAGTTGCGTCTAGATCTTTGCCCATTTTAAGGCTTGTAGATTAAACTGGATTTAGTTTGAGTTATTTTTATAGAAATTGTGAGGTATCGGCTCCTGTAATTGTGGGGAATCGCTCTGCATTTCCCCACAGTATGGACATGAACTGCATGCTGTGGAACTGTTTTCACCTGAGACTGCTGATAACGCTCAGCTTCACAGGGTTTGTACAGAATACAGACAAAGGAAGCACAACAAACACTGTCTGTGGGAAAAAAGGGATTCTGGAGCAGTACTGAGCAATGGTAGGAATTGGCTCTAAAATGTGTTAAAATGAGAGTCGTTGCCAAATTTGAGCATGTGATAGTTGACAGTGTGGATGTGTCCCAGTGGCTCATTTTGCATGTGCATCAGATTGTTTTCTTCTTGGGCCATAAACATTTTACATACACTTATCTCCCAAACAAAGACATCTGCTTTCTTGACATCAGTCTTTATTATCCTCTCTTCCTTTATCTCCGCTGTGTTCGAAAACATACAGACAATGGGGCCAGCATGGCTCCCAGTGCGAGCCAGCCCCCATACACTGATGCTGGTAATCACATAAGAGATATTCCAAATTGTGTGTGCAAAGTTGTGTGTGAAATTCTGTCCTGTGGAACGAACCAAGGCCTCTTGCTTTGGGGCTGCACGTTAATTAAGCCGATCGTCAATCATGTCAAAAATGTTCAGACCTTCTCATTAATGATGCTCTCAGGCTGACTCACAGATATGATTCAGATTCTGTGCTGTGCTGACTGATTGAAATGAATACACGGGTTTCAGGATGTTTTATTTTCCTGTTAGTGTTTTTAACATTAATGAGCCTTTACACTGACACTGCGTGCATGGACGTGGATATTAAGGACACTATCTCCCAAATCAAGCCCTTCTTGGATTTGACATGCAGGACAAAAGGGAAACCTAGGGTTGTGCTCAGATCCACTCGACATATTTTGGCACGTTACTGTCTTTCTGTCTGACATGCAAGTTCTGGAAGTAGGAAAAGAAACCTTTCACAGTCAAAGTGAAGTTAGTGCACAGGTAATTACGCTGCACAGTAGCTGTGAATGTATTCGTTTACACCTGTTAAACTCCATTCAGTTTTATTTATATATCACTAAACAATAACTGTCACACCAAAGCACTTTATATTGTAAGGTAAAAACCCTTTAAAGACACAGACAGAACCCCAACAAGTAAGCATTTGGCGACAGGTGGAGGAAAAACTCCCCTTTAACAGGAAGAAACCTTCAGCAGAAGCAGGCTCAGGGAGGGGCGGGGCCATCTGTCAGAGGAGGAAGACAGGACAAAGACACGCTGTGGAAGAGAGCCAGAGATTAATAATAACTAATGATTCAATGCAGAGAGGTGAGTGAACAAGAAACACCCAGTGCATCATGGGAATCCCCCAGCAGCCTACACCTATTGCAGTGTAGCTAAGGGAGGATTCAGGGTCACCTGATCCAACCCTAACTATATGCTTTAGCAAAAGGGAAAGTTTGAAGCCTTAAAATTAGAGACAGTGTCTGTCTCCTGAATCCAGAATGGGAGCTGGTTCCACAGAAGAGGGGCCTGAAACGAGCATGTAGCCTTCCGACCTCCTGTGAGAGTGAGAACTGCTGAAGTCCAGCCCCAACATACAACTCGTCTCTTCTGATATGTGTTTGGATTTATAGATACTGTTAATTTCCACACACCATATGTGATCATATCAGGAGTTCCCCACCTCTCCTCAAACTGTCCCGTCTGGGTGTTCCTTGTTTTTAAAAAGTATGAATCACTTCATGGGTAAATTCTGACAGAGATTTTCTTTTATGAGCAAGTTTTGATCTACCATTTTGAAACTCACTCGACATGACCACAATTCACCTAAACAACGTTTTCCTATAGCGTGAATCCTCTGTGCCGTAATCCTTTTTAAGCTTTGCTTGACGTCCCTGATCACGTTTATATGATGACCTCTAAAAGATGAAAAAGTGATTAAAATAATATGTTGTAGATCCTGCAGAAGGACTTTTTTGAAATCGAAGCAGACGTAGACAGGCCCAGACATCCACCGTGGCAGGGAATTTGTTTGGAATTCATGTCTGCGAGGAAAATGTGAAACGGGGTGCCTCAAATCATCAAATTTTTGATAGCTTCTTTTCCTCCTCTCCCTTCGTTTTCTCCCTCTTCTTAAAGCCTTCTGCTTTTCCCCCTCACGTATGCTGTCTGCCCATTTTTACAGAGAGGATATTTTGCCTTGTGCTAGTTGATGCCCTCAAAACTGAAATGTGTGAAAAACTTGTCAAACGACACTTTTCATGTTCAGTTTTTGCCGTGGAGATGTCCTCTGCTCAGCGTCGTGCTTTGCAAGCACAGTTGATGACATCTGGATGGCCTCTCGGCTTGTTTGGACACAGCACGTGTTGCTATCACCATATTGTACTAATGATTTAAGTGCTGCTGTTTCACACATGTGTTTCTAAATAGTTGGAGGGATGCTTTAGAGATGACACATTTTAATTTGAGTACGTTTGCAGTTATAACCTTCTGCCGAATGGTAGGAACAAAAAGGTGTGGT
The DNA here is from genome assembly GCF_036321145.2 of Pelmatolapia mariae. NCBI lineage: Eukaryota > Metazoa > Chordata > Actinopteri > Cichliformes > Cichlidae > Pelmatolapia > Pelmatolapia mariae. The sequence continues at coordinate 2,068,954 of NC_086241.1, forward strand.
CTGCTTAAGTTGTAACAGGGGCCTGTAGCGCGCACACACACACACACACACACACACACACACACACACACACACACTGGTACAAATGCTGCATGTCCCGCCTCACATATCTAATTCTCAGATTCACTGAGCTGGTTCCAACATTTTCCACAGCAGCTCTTCACAAAACAGAAGACGAGCAGACTATTGTGAAATGTTAATGCTTCAAACTGCATAAAACAATATTTTTCACACACAAACTTTTACGAGTGTGCCTGCACTGGAGACATCTCTTACAGCTGGTATTGATATCAAGGCTCGCTGGGGTGTGCAGGTTTTGTCGCACGCCACCCAGTCTGTTTATGTGTGTGTGTGTGTGTGTGTTACCATTCCTAATGAATCCCATTCAGTGAATCATGCGATATAGAGTTGGCAGTGTTGATAGTGGTGACTGCACAGCCGTTGCCTTCCAGCTCCTAGAAATAAAAATGCTTTTGCTTCATGTGAACTCAGCATACAGTGGTTAAAATATGATTTTTCCCTCAAACCTGTGAAACTGTTGTGTTTTATTCTCTTCAGAGGTTATTTTTAGATGATTTTTCATTTAGTTTATCCTCAGCAAGCCTTACACTATTTAAAACACATCTTCCTACAAAATGTTATCATATTTTTTATCCCTGCACACTTAACAACCTCACACACATGTATGCAGGCCTGTGATAAACTAAGAACACCTTACTGCCTCTATAAGAATTGAGAAGGTAAGTACAGCCAGGTGCTTCTAATTAAATGTAAATTTGATTAACTCTTGATGATCAGCAAGTGTGGCCACCTCTGTAAATCTGGAGCATTCGTGTGTGTGTCCCAACAATCTCACAGTCTGTCACAGAACTGCAGAAAACCAAGAGCTACAGCTGAGAGGTTCTACAGGCTTTATTTAGTATGTTTAATGTTAAAGTTCATGACAGCACTATTAGAAAAAATGAAAAAGTATGGCTTGCATGGGAGGATTGTCAGAAGAAAGCGTCTTCTCTCTAAAATGAACATGGCAGCACGGTGTAGGATTGCAAAACTGCATCTGAACAAACTACAAGACTTCGCCAGATAATGCACAGCACCATATCTGGCAACAAACAAGCACAACATATCAGCACAAACACCTCATACTCAGTATTTGCAAGGTGCTCAGGCACTGGGCACACTGGGCACACTGGTACTCGGGACCTCAACCTGATGGAAATGCTGTGATGAAATCCTTCAGAGAGCTGTGCATAAACAAATGTCTGCAAACAGCTGAAAGAGACTAATAAAGTCAGACAAATGTGGTTCCACAACTTACTGAGTCATGCACGACTGCACAGAGTGAAAGCTTTGATGTTTTCACACTACAGCAGTGTCTTTTGAATTTTTGTCTGTCTTATTCTAAACCTGAAGAAAGTTTCTTATTATTCTTGTGCTTCTCATACTTATGTTCAGGTCAGAGGGCAGCACTGTTGTTTTTGGCGATGCAGCTCATGAGGTCTAAATAAACCTCTCTACTCAAGCAGCAGGTGCTCAGTTGTGGTTTTGTTAGTCCCCATCAGCTAGCATTTGTTAACATACTAAAATAGTAAATATCACATACAGACGCGTGTCGTTATTAACTTATGATAATATTACCTTGCCGTCCTGCTAACGTGTTAAACTGTAATGTTTGGTTTTGTTCTTCTATCCTGAAGATCGACATTCAGAAGGCCAATCATTCATGTGGCACTAAAGACGACTCGCTCCTAGTACAAATGAAAAAAGAAAAGCAGTAAGGTTGCATAAAAGTAATTAGAGTGCTCATATTCAGAGTAACGGAGGAACGTGTCTGTTCAGCAGCGTTACATGCAGTATTCTTTGGGTCTGTCTCATAGGGCAGTGAGCTGTATGGGCTTTGGCTGCACAGTACATGGTAGCAGCATCAGTGTGTTGTTATTGCTAGCCATAAAAAAAAAAAGGCAAACACACGAATCTTTTTATTCCAGTTTGTTCTGCAACAAACATTCAGTTTAAAGTAAGAATAAGAGCAGTGTTCACGTGCATTAGCTCACAGCATTTTTTTATAGCTGCTCTTTTTCTGTCAGGTGATGAACAATAGCTGCTCTAACCCCGGATAAAGACACACTGATCTGTGGGTGGCAGAAATGCTGAAGCACCCGCGGGGAGACAGACGATCAATTTGCAGTTGTAGTTGGGCACGGCTTTAACCAGCAGTGTTAAGCCGCGCACTCGAAATAAACCAGCAGCTGTGGCGTGTGGGAGAGCTTGTGTGTACGATTATGTTGGCCCGAGAGAGAAATAGCCGTCCTCTCAGCACCACAAAGCCGGTGACACTTCAGTTGTAGTAATAGAGCAGGACTGAGAGAGAAGCGCTCTTATCCTGTTCCATGGGGCTGAGATATCGACTGATGGGATGCAGAGACAGATGTCTGGAGGGATGCTTGTTGTTTTATTGTCCTGCAGCTGACTGTGGAGCGATACTGACCACTTAATGAAAAATATGTGTCCAAATGTGTATCTGTGAATACATTTCCACTGTTAGGATGACTTCCTGAAAGTGGAGTTGATGAAAAAGGTAAATGCTGTTGTGAATCCCAACTTTGGACAGTTGGACTTAAAAACTAAACTCATGCACATATTTTACATGTATGTAAGGCTTTTAAAGTCTCTGTATCAGGTGCGATGTTGTTGCAAGTCTGTCAGCTGAGGTTTGAGCAACCATCAGAATCAAAGAAGTTGGACACCAGGTTTCCAAAGTGTTTCCGGTCAGGTTTGTGGAGCCAAATGAAGTTTTATGACATCCAGCATTTTACATGAGAGACATAAGATTTGAGATTTTGTTACTACCTATCAGCAAAATCAGCTCTGTATTTACGGAGCATCACCCATATATGAACACTTGCTGCCGTCGGTATTCAGAGGTCACCAACTTTCAGCAGAGTCAGTCGCTACAGACCTCCAAACTTCGCGTGGCCTTCAGATTAACTCGAGAACAGTGAAGCTTCGTGGAATGGGCTTCCAAGCTTCATCCAAACCTTACATCACCAAGCACAATGCAAAGCGTCATATGCTGTGGTGGAAAGCACGCCACCACTGGACTCTAGAGCAGCAGAGACATGTTCTCTGAGTGACAAATCACCATCTGGCAGAGTGTGGGTTTGGTGATTGCCAGGAGAACAGTACTTGTCTGACTGCACTGTGGACGGGGGATTATTGTGTGGGATAGTTTTTCAGTAGTTGGGCTTGACCTCTAAGTATCAGGGAAAAGAACTCTTAATGCTTCACCATACCAGACTTTTTGGGCAATTTTGTGTTCCCAACTTTGTGGGAACACCAGTGCACAAAGCAAAGTCCATAAAGACATGAATGCATTTCTGGAAGAACGGTCAAAAATTCCCATTAACACAAATTGTGGAAAGCCTTCCCAGAAAAGTTGACGCTGTTATAGCTGCAAAGGGTGGGCCGACATCACATTAAACCCTGTGGATTAAGAATGGGATGTCACTCGGCTTCATATGCGTGTGAAGGCAGACGAGAGAATACTTTTGGCAGTATAGTGTGTATGAGATCGAAACGGCACAGAGAATTGTCCCCTGGGGAAGATCTCGCGAAAGGGGGACCGGAGATGAGGAGAACTGTCCCATTGCAGTAGAAAATGATCAGCCAGGAGCTGTAATGCTTGATGCCAACGTACTATAAGGACATCGATGTCACCTGTATTAAATCTAAAACTCACATCCAGAAGATTTAGAATAGAAAATGTGTATGGCGTATATTTATACAATCCTGTATTTTACATGTTTGCAGTGGGGCTGTATAAGTTGTCATTATTATAAATTCCTTCAAACTTTGGTAAAAATCATCACATGTCATCAGATATCTGTGGAATTACTCTTTGTTAGCATTTTTGTAATGCTGCATGCAGACTCAGTAACCGAACCCCCTCTTTTGCTTGTACCTGTTACTGTAGATATCCGGGAGACAGCTTTTGTTTATGCCATCACAGCCGCTGGTGTGACCCACTCTGTGACGCAGGCCTGCAGTATGGGAGACCTCCTGCAGTGCGGCTGTGAGGCCACCAGGAACAGACCGCCTCCGAAGCCGTCCTCCTCTGGGGACGGGGTCAAGTGGGAGTGGGGGGGCTGCGGAGATGATGTGGAGTTTGGTTATGAAAAGTCAAAGCAGTTTATGGATGCCAAGAGGAGGAAAGGCAAGAGTGACATCAGGACGCTCGTCGACCTGCACAATAACGAAGCTGGCAGACTGGTAAGCAGTTTCACCAAGTTTCTGTATTCTGTTCACCTGCTGATAAAGTTCGACAAAGGTGTCGGTTGTCCATTGGAATGCTTCTTTCCATTCCACTAACATGCGAAAAGAGAAAGCCGCCGCCTCCAGCCATATTTGTGTCGTGCCGTAAGCTGATATTCTAACAAGAATCGGGTTTCTGAAACAAAAAACAAGAACGTGCCACACGCTTTGTTTTCGAGCCTCGGAGGCAGCCTTTCTACTGCCGTTGTAGAAGTTAAAAGTTCCTCTGTGTTGTGAATTACGACCATGACGGTCTTAACGCGCTACTGGAAGATGAAAGAGCAAGTTTAGTTTGGTGTTCGTTTATAAGAAGAACGCTGGCAAATCTTCCAGATCACATTTCCTTGTGCAGCGTTGTCGCTGTTTGAGTTCGTTGCAGAATTGTTAAAAGATGCACAAGCAACACCGAATTATAAAGTTCACTTTAGTTGGGGTCAGCGGCAGGTAGAGAGGAAGAGAGGAGGGTTTTTGGGATGCAGTCCAATTGTAGCATTAGTGAACAAACTGTTTGAACATAGGAAGAAACTTGCACACAAATTCCCAGAGGTTGAGAAATAAGCGTGCTGCGATGCGCCCAAATGTCTGTTTATGTGCATGAATGCATGTCTACTTTTATGCACATTTGTGTGTGTGTGTGTGTGTGTGTGTGTGTGTGTGTGTGTGTGTGTGTGTGTGTGTGTGTGTGTGTGTGATGGGTTAATTATGTGCATTATAAGTGAATGATCTGTTGTCAAGGCTTGTTAGATGTAGGAAGGCCAGAGGCAACGTGGAGGGAGAGGGGGGCTGGGGAGTTAAATTCCTTCTGAATAGCGTCTGCTTTTATCTTACCTATCTATCAGTGTGTGTGTGTGTCTGCATGTGTGTGTGTGTGTGTGATCCAGGGCCTTTGTCTGTCATATATCATGAAAACACAATAATAAATTCTTCTTTGGCGAATTAGTCATTTGTCATAAGCAGCTCGGCTTCACTTCAGGGTACAAGTTAACTGTTTTTGTCCTTCTTTCTGCTTGATAAACCCTCTCCTCTTCTCTCTTTTTTTCACCTGTCTGCCCTCTTTCACCTCTCTTTTCCCTGCACCACCCAAAACCATAAACCCACACCCTCCTCCCTTTTTCTCCCGTTAGGCAGTAAAGCTCTACATGAGGACTGAGTGCAAATGCCACGGACTGTCAGGCTCGTGCACGCTGCGCACGTGCTGGAAAAAGATGCCGCATTTCCGTGAAGTGGGCGACCGCCTGCTGGAGCGATTCAACGGCGCCTCGAAGGTGATGGGCGGCAATGACGGGAAGACCCTGATCCCTGTGGGCCAGAATATCAAACCTCCGGACAAGCAGGATCTGATCTACTCGGACGAGTCTCCGGATTTCTGCCTCGCAAATCGAAAAACAGGTTCACTGGGAACAAAGGGGCGTATATGCAACAGCACGGCCATGGACATTAGCGGCTGTGATTTGTTGTGCTGCGAGCGAGGCTTCCGGGAGGAGACGGTGATGTTTGAGGAGAACTGCTTATGCCGTTTCCACTGGTGTTGTGTTGTCCAGTGCAAAAAGTGCATGGTTCGAAAAGAGCTTAGTCTCTGTAACTGATGAACTAAAGTTTAAAGTAGTCAAATTACTTTGTTAATTACAACTACTTTTGTTACTTTTTGAAGTTCTTGCTTTAGTTTGGATAGCGTGAAAGATGCAGAGGATCTCGAGTTTCATGGTTATCAAGCTCAGTCAGAAGTTGAAACAATGGAAACAATGCCATATCCTCCTTCCACCTGCAGTTCAACAACATTGCTTAATAGGAGACGCTGCTTTTATTCTACGATATTCTGTAGGGTAGTAAGAAGATTAAGGACCTCACTATGGCCCATATTCCATTCCAGTGCTCATAGACTTACTGTTAGCTAACGGTGTAATGCTCATAGACTTGACATAAAAGATGGACGTAGCCTCCGGATCTAAAGAGTGAAGTAAATGCAAAAGTGCCTTAAACCTGCTTTAATTCCAAAACCCAGCAGGGAGCAACTCCCCTATATGTAATGACTTTATAGCCTCGGTTGCTGTTTTCAAGTCTTCTTCAATCAGTTTGTAAACGATGGGCTCATTTCAGGTAAAACTGACAGTAAAGCAGGACATGGTCCCTTTGCGAGTGACAAGTCACCCCCATATGAACATGCCAATGGGGAATGTTTTGGTGGCTACACCCATCTTTCATATATATTCCGTCTTAACAAGTGTAATCATATTCTTGAGTTTGCATTTACCAAAAACTGTGTCTCAGTTATTGTAACTGCAGCGAATCAACATAGTGAGAAAACAAAACGATGCTGGTCTTGACCTGTTGTTCTGCTACTACATGAAAAATGCAAAAAAGGGAAATTGTAAACCGTTGTTATAGTTGCAAAGATGCTGTTAACACCATGCTTTACAGGTGCGGACTTGGCTTGCCAGCAGAGACTCTTATTTATATAAAGATATGATGACTACTTGCTTCCGTCTGTCTCTCAGAAGCACTTTGGATACAGCAGCTGCCACGGACTTCCTCATCAGCTTGGCAATAAAACCTGCAGTGGTCGGCTGTTTCTCCTGAACCAAAACAGAAACCTTTTTTTTTCATGATACTTTTTTGTTATTAAAAAAATGTATATGATGCATTTTGTTTATATATTATGATATACAGGGCTAATAATAATAAGAATAATGCACTTTGGATGTTAGCTTTTATTTGATACTGTAAGTGTGTGTGTGTGCGTGCGTGTGTGTGTGAGAGAAGGTGTGCATTATTGTGTTTGTGTAGGTTGGCCAGTTATCACCATATCCTTCAGTGTATATATCTATAAGTTGCTGTCTGATGTTAAACTGCAGTATGCTGGTTACTGAAAGCACACCACTCCTGGACACTCTGTCTCTGAGCGACACAGACGAGGTCTTTTTTTGTTGTTTTGTTCCTCTTCAGCAGAAATACGTTTCCCATAAACTTATTGTATCATCTAATTTACACTTTTTTATTATCTGGCAGCGCACAGCAAGTATACTGAACTATAACACAACATTGCTTCTGTTTGTTCTGTTAAGGTTTTTGTGTTTGAGCGAGGTTTCATGTACGCAGGATCTTATCTCACCATTAATAATTTAGAGTCAGCTGGTTTTAGCGGTGCACCATGGCTCACATCTGGATGCTTCCTCGTCACTTTTATCGTCTGCTGTGTGACAGACTTTTATAACTTAACTGATGGTTATTCTGTAAGTCCATTTTGTAGTTAATGTTAACCACTTAAGGTCATGATAACAGCTGTCACAGTAGTCCTTCGTGTTTTTGTGTGAACGGAGCCAGAGCACAGCAGTAATGAAGAGGCTGCATCTTATCACTAGTGGTGTTGGTTTGAGAATTTCCCCCTTTTTCAGTTTTTTAACACTTTTCCAATCAGGTTTGGTGGGAACGTAAATCTTTAAAAACATTTCAGCGACGTCACGGTAACATAATTTGACCCATCTTTAACCAGCAAAGTTTACCGGACTCGTTCATTGGTCATTTATTTAAATGAGTTTTGTCCGATATTGCTTTTTATTTCCATCTGCTCCTCATCTTTGTATTCAGGAGAAATGGTTGCATACTTGGATGTTACGCTGCAGCTTCATTAAACATAAATGCCTAAAGAGATTCAAGTGGCTCGTGACTGATATTGAAGACACCGTTCAAAACCAGATATATTATCATTCCTTTTGATAATTAAGTTACTTTGTATGTAGTTGGACAAATTCGTTATTTAAACTATGATGATACTTTTTAGTTTCAGTATTTCCACGCAATAAAATAGATTTTACTGATGTTTTACTTCTACAGTGATGTAAGTGTGTTATTTGGACCCAGTCTCTCACTCTGAACACTAGATTTTGTGAGGAGCAGCACAAACCTGGGATTTATACTCACTAATGTCACTGCTTTGGGTGTCTGTCACCTTGTTTATCAGACTTTTACAAGCTCTGTTTTTACATCAGCATGAGTTCAAGTTAGGTTTTAACCTCAGTGATTCACTAAACCTGACCCTTTGTATTGGATTCTCTGTGGTGCTCATAAAGAGGAGGTATATATCATTTGGGGGCATTTATTCTGTAGAAATTAGATGACAAGGAGGCCAAAAAAAGAAAGAAAGAAAAGTGGGCCTGTATTAGTTTGAGCTGTACAAGTTGACACAAGTTCATATTTTCCAGGAATTTGGTGGTGCAAAAAACTCGCGCCAGAAGTTGCGTTTAAGAAATGGAAAGGTAAGCCAAGAGGAAGAAAATGCCACGGGGCGCTCGTCTCTCCTCCTGTCCCCCTACACACTGCTCTGCCCTCTCGTCCTCCTGTATTAAACCTGCGCTGGCGCTCAGAGCAGCGCAGCCAAAGCCAGAGAAAATAGACAGATGAGCAGATAGATTTATTGGAGCATTGGTATAAATAAAGTTGCCTGTCGACATCTGTGCGCATGTGGCTGCATGCGTCTGTCTTCGTCAGCGCGTGTGTCCATTTGCGCGCGTCTGCACGGGTGCGTAGCCAGGTTAGAACGGGTGTATTTTTCCATGTGACCCTTTGAATGAAACAGTGGCTTCAGATTGCAACATCGTCCCTCACGGGAACGAGTTTTGTTGATGCTAAGTGCTTACAGACACACACAAAACATTAATGAAGGGTTGCCACTGTTAATGGATTGACAGTGTTACTCTGCAGACAGTCATTCCCATACATCACTCAGATAAATAGTGTCCTGTCGTTGCTTATCTGCTACAATGGAGTCTTGGTGGTCTGCTGCTCTTATTTGCCGTACATTTAGCACACAAAATGAGTGTTTACTTGCAGTAAAACAGATATTTGGAGGCATGAGATTACATAGAAATGCAAAATGAATGGGCCACTGTAGAGAAATGAGCGATGAGCGAGGGAAAATTAATGAACAGAGGAAAAAAAGAAGGGAAAGGAGAGACTGAAACAAGATAACAAAAGTAAGAAAGCAACACAGAAAAAGAACTTGGAGGTAACTCGACACTATAATTCTCCTCCATTTGTGTGAACTCTCCTCCGGTCCTCCATCAATCTAGCAGCGAAATGTTGCTTATGCAAAGGGCACATCCAGAGATCGGCTCTGTGTGGGGTTTCATCTGATACCAACGACCATAATTACAGGAGTGGGAGAAACGCAGAGAAACAGACTTAAAGCAAACTGAACTCACGAAACCTGTATGTATACGCACAGCATTCATCGTGCTTTCAAAATGCACAAATCTGCACACACAGTCTCAGTGTGTTTGGGAGAGACAGTGATCTTTATGAGTTAATGCAGGCCCTGGAGGTGATGCCTAAGTCCCACAGCCCACCCAACTAGGCTGCCAGTGCTCAGAGATTTAATAGTCCATTTTGTGCACATCACTTACTCACCTTTTAGGTAAAGCTCGCCTGGGGATTCCTCAACAGCATTTACCGTACAGTTAAACACATCGAGAGCGCGTGACGTGAGTAATCTTGCTCAGGGTTGTTCCTGAACATGAAGTGACTGGAGTGCTATGTTAAAAATAAATTGCTTTGCAGATAAAGCTCTGCTAGAGTGGTTTCTCTCTCGCTCTTTAAAAAAAAGTATTTTGGCAAAATGACTCTATACTCCTTGAAAAATATACTATATGAGAAATTATGTGTGCTTTTCTCAAGGAACCTGCTATCATTGCAACACCCTAAAACAACACTTTCTTTCTTGAGAAACACTCATTGACCCACATCATTGTAGTGGGTGGATAAACATTAAGATGACCTCGCGATGTATCTTTTGCTCATCTCGCTCCTTCACCACCCACTCCCCTAAATCTCCCTACATCTGTCCCGCATCTCTGTTGCTTCCTCTCTCCGTCTCTCTCGCTCTTCATCTCTCACACACTCACTCTCCTGCTTGCATGTGTGCCATTTATCAAACTCTGTTACCGTCTCTCTGCCCCGTGTCTTCTCCTTCTTCTCTGTTATCTTGGGTTGTGAAAACATGGCTGCCAGAAGTTGGTGGGAGACAGAAGGGGCCTGGTGTCTGTTCCGACTGCTTTGGCTCAGAGTCGGTTCCTGTGTGAAGACCAGGCAGGACGCTTTCTCCCAGGACAGAGATAATAAACACGGCTGTTTGTACAACAAAAGTCATGAAATGCCTTGATGGGAAGCAGGTTAGCAATGTGCTCAGACATGTATATTGGCATATTGTGATCAGTATACACAGAATCCTTTCCATTTGTCTAATGAGGGAGATGAACAAGCAACAATGTCCCGAGACATCCCCCGTCTCCAGCTTAGTGTTTGTGCAGCATCGTGCAGTTTTACTAAGGTTTAGTGTGTCTGTAATGCAGCATAGCAGGACTGAGGAAATCAGGAAAACTAAACACTCTGAACGGATTTATTCATTTTGGTGTTTGAACACTAGATGGCGCACTTGGAGCAGAAAGTTGATTCGTTGGAAAGTTGGTCCTCTTTCTCACTCCATCTCGTCTGTCTTGACAGACTTCACTCAGAGCACTGATGGCAATGATAATGATAATAATAATTTAAAAAAAATAGAGTAAATTAAAACAGTGAAAATGGAACTATAATCAAGCACAACGTAGATTCACCAAATTTAAAGCAAAGGTTTAAACAATAAATGGCCATAAGTTGTAACTCATAGATCCATCCACGTTTGGATCAATCAGCCCCTTATTTCTCCCAGTGTGGTCATTTGTAGTGTTTGAAAGAATGTTTTGGATTGTGTGAAAAAGCGAAGACAGCTCGGTGTAGTTATACTGCATTTTTGCTCTGGAGCTCTGAAACTTGTGCATATACTGTTGGACCCGTTGCAACTGCTACTTTGCATACACTCACACTAAAGCACATACATGAGCACAGACACACTTACACACACAGAGACAAAAACATCGTGAGACAACAATGGCATGCAAACGTGTTGTAATCATCCCAAATTAGGGATACCCAGGGGTAAATGAGGCAGTAAAACAAAACAAGCACGTCTGATTTCTCTGAGCACAAAAGATTTGGTAAGTGTGTGAGACTGTGTGCGTATGTCCTCTGCAGCATTTGGAGGAATGTTGCCTCTGCTGTCCATGCTCAGCTCCTTGGTTTCATATTAAGAAACAAAACATGTTCTTTCTTTGGCTAAAGCAGATTTTAAAATTGTATTTTATGATGGCAAATTCTTGTTGGGTGTTCTTTTCGAGGGGTTTGCAGAGCTAGCGATTTCAGCTTCAGATAGTCGCTAAAATTCCATGAAAGCATCCTTTCTGAACATCACTGGGTTGTTTGCGATGAAGAAAGAGAAAGTTAAAGAGGAATGAGGTTTTAGAGAGATTGTGGACTGGTTTCAAACCCATCATTGTGACCACTGGAGAATTTAACCCTTCAAAGCCTGAATCATGAAATTATTGCTAGCAAAATCCTTTTGTTTGTTTTTTCAGTGTTTTTGAACCTTCTGACCTTCATTTGCATATATGTTTTTTTAATTTGTATCATATTTAACACATCTGGCATTTTGTTTGCAGTATGTATTGTGCAATGCATCCTCTCAAAAACCCACAAAACCTCACGTATCAATAACCCAGCCATTAAAGGGTTAAATGTGTTTTGAACGGAACACTAAATCCTGGTTCCCAAAACACAGATAAACAGTGAAAACTTTAAAATACCCGCTGCTGTTTAAAGTGTACATTTTTCTAACACTGTCATTATTTTTGTTACTTTTTTCTTTCCTGAAAATTCTTACAAAATTTCCAGAAAACGATCAGTGTATTTACAGAGCAAGATAATTCTAACCAGAAACTTTATTCAGAGTTACCAAGTTTTAAATTGTAGTCCAAAGATATAAAACAGACGTAAAAAGGATGGAAGAAAAGACGGTGTTTGCATGCTGGCCGGAGAAAGGGTATGATAAAATGCAAGGACATGAAACAGCAACAATATCAAATGATGAAAAAAGGTTTAAACCTTAAATAGTTTCCTTTACGTACATTTTATGCAGATTTAATGAAGGTTTGTAAAAATCTTCACTGTCGAGCTGAGAATAACCTCAAAGCTTTAAAGGTGGAAACAAAAGGGGAAGAGTGTGTGTTAAGGGTTAAGGAAAACATGACTCTTTCATTCTCTCCATTTCCCAAAAAATACACCCCCAAAATATTTTCTTTTTCCTTCACCGGGGGGAAAAAGTCAAGTTTAACCTCTCACTCTGGTGCCTGTTTTGTTAAAGGAGCCTAAGTGAAGACTTATCTCTTCTGCAGCATGTGTTCCCTGTACATTCTGCGAGTCGTTAGGGTCATCCAAAATAACGGCAGTTCTCACTACCTGAGGATATTTTTGTTCTCCGAAAAGAAGGATTTATTGATTGGAATCACACTGTGGCCTCAGCATGTGATTGCAACACAGCTACAGTACCTTACAGTAATAAAAACACATTTGTTTCAGCTCTGATGATGTGAAAAAGCAAACATAATCCATCCATACATCTATTTTCTACTGCTCATCAGGGTGGTGGGAGGAACAGTCCCCCTTCCCAGTCAGGGGGGATACTGAGGTCAGCCGAAGCCTTCTAAGAGGCACAATCTCTCTACCTTGTCCCCCTCCATGGATCACCATCTTGGAGGAAGGGTTTGCATATGCATTTGTTGTTGGAGACAACGTCTCCTGCAAAAGAGGCTGGATCAAGTTTGACACTAATGAGCCTCAAAAAGACCAAAATCTATGTGCAGCAACCTTACCTGAGGCAGGAATACCGGGGTACTACCTGGGGGAACAGGTGGTAGAGCCCACGGCAGCTCAGTCCAGACAAGAAACTTGGATCCACCCACCACAGGAGTGGTCCAATCCCGACTGCTGAAGCTGGCCTCAGGTACAGAGACCATAAGATAACGTTTGCTTGTTTTGTAGGAAAGTCGTGATTGTGACTGCGCGAGGCGTTTGGGATACAGGAAAAATAAAGAGACGTGAGTGGGACACAGTAAAGCTTGCATACACGTACTTTTTCACTTCTCTTATTTTTAGCTTTTTGTTTTTCAAAACATGCCTCGAATCATATGCTATTGATCTCAAACACAGATGGTTTAATTGGAAGCCCTGTCATTTGTCCTAGCTTGATGTAATTGCACAGTTGCTGCTTTCTTCGCAGTATTCGTCGAATCCTGCCTTCATGCAAAAACATACAAACTCTTGGTTATTGACAGTCTCGCAAGTACCCACGCTATTTTTCTCCTCTCATTCTGTTTCCTGCACGTCTTCAAAAACACAAAAACCCAAAAACACACACATGAGCGCAGAGCCAAGAATTTGCTTGTTAGAAGTTTGTTACTAGAGCTGAGCCTTGTAATTGACTAACCTCTGCTCCGCCGCTCTCCTCTGCTTTGCTCATTTTCGTCAGTTCGGTCCAAAACTCTCAAAGAAATGTGAACTTTGCCTGAACTCCCTTCTCGGAGAGACACTGAGAGCGAGGGTGTGACAAACATAACTTATGTTGGTTAATAAACTGCACATGCACAGTGTGCAGTCAGAGTGTTATTACCCCATGTGCTGAGGTAAAGAGTGAGGTACAGAAAAGCCAAGAGGCAGAGAGATGATGAGGGATTTTGCAAAACAGCCACGAGCTATCCTTAAATTACTGAATGTTGTAATTATACCTGACCTTCTATCATAAATCAGATCAGGCTAAACTACCTTTTATTTTATTGGTGTCACGTGTGTGACTTTTGACTAAGTGAAGGTAACCAGGACATCCACTCTGCGATGTCTGCAATGGTGAAGTTCATCTTCAAAAGTTCACTGCAGTAAAAAAAAACCACCGGGGGAGCTCAAACTAAGGAAAGTCCATCACTGCACCGTGTGATAGGCTCTGAGGTAAAGACACAACGCTTCAACCTTTGACTTTACAAGTGTCAGAGACGTAATCAGACCAAAGTTACCGAGGTTTTCAACCAAGCACGAGGGGAGCGGTGCAGACGAACTTTGCAGATAACAGGAAAGAAATTTTTATCCACATAAACAGCAACTTCAACACTTTTTTCATTGCTTGCTTTCTTGCCCAGCGTTAAGTGAGAGTATTCAATTCAATTCAATTCAATTCAATTTTATTTATATAGCGCCAAATCACAACAAAAGTCGCCTCAAGGCGCTTTATATTGTACAGTAGATAGCACAATATTAAATACAGAGAAAAGGGGCCATCTGCTGTGATTGGTTGGGGTGAGAGAAGGAAAACAGGATAAAGACCTGCTGTGGAAGAGAGACAGAGATTAATAACAGATATGATTCGATGCAGAGCGGTCTGTTAACACATAATGAGTGAGAAAGGTGACTGGAAAGGAAAAACTCGATGCATCATGGGAATCCCCGGCAGCCTACATCTATTGCAGCATAACTAAGGGAGGATTCAGGGTCACCTGGTCCAGCCCTAACTATATGCTTTAGCAAAAAGCAAAGTTTGAAGCCTCATCTTGAAAGTAGAGAGAGTATTGCCGCTGCTCCCACCTGATACAGTTTCAGAGCTCACCTTTATCCATGAAAAACTGTCAGCAGCGCCACTACTGGTTTGATTAATCAGCAGAAAACCTGCCTGTGTGATTATCAGGCAAGTGCATATCAGTAGTTTGCTGCTTTTAGCACATTTTGTGTCATTTAAATGCACTTCAATGTTTTGCATCATTTTGTAAAATCCAGTTATAAGGAGTGAAACGTTGCCATAAAAAGCAAAATAACTAAAGTAAATCAGCATGTTGTGCAACTTGGACCTGTTTGAGATCTGAGCAGATTCTTCTGGTATAAGTTTGGTCTCTAAAAGAATAAAGCATACAGAATATTTGTTAATATGAATAATAATAGTATGAAGAGGTTTTTAAACACTTTCAGTAGTTAAATGCATATAAAACCCAGATCATTTCCTTCCTGCTAATCATATTTAAATTGCACTTTCAACCTCTAAAGTCAGTTATGTTATAATGACGAGTGTTGTTGACACTTCTGTGTGTGATATTAGCTTAATTATGATTATATAATCTAAAGCAAACCCTAATGAGACAAATCATCAGCTTATCTAACAATCATCATTTTAAATGTAAATCTGCCATCTAAACCTTTGTGTCCATCACACATGTTTCAGAATATGAAAAACGGTTTGGGATGTCTTATTTCACAACTGGGGTAAATTTAAAACTGTAACATTTATTACAAATAAAAATCAGAGAAGAACTGACCTCTGCTGGAAGGGAAATACTTTCTGTTGAGCGTGCAATGACAGGCACACATCAAATTGAGTTTTAAACTGTGTGAAGAATCTCATGTTTCTGTATATTTCAATATACAGAAACTAAATGAATGCTTTTGATTGCACAAGACCATAAACTACATATTCATACGCGCTATATGACGTTATGTGTTTACACGGCACTCGCTGCTAGACTGTGAAAACTTAGCTCAGTCATTTCTCTCCCTGCAGGACAGTAAAGGTCAACAGCACCAGACACTGCAGCTCAACAAGAACACAGGCGCTATTGGGAAAACTCAGTGTTTTAGTTTATTATTGAATTAAACGTTCAGTGGTTTTGTATTTCATGTCGCCTAGCAAGTTAGGGTGAACAGTGCAAGATAAAAATAATAAGGGTAACGGGAAAATCGTGTTAAAACAAAAGCCTTGAGAAACAAAATTAGGAAGCTGGCATGTGGACTTGACAAAAATAAAGTCTTTAGGTCTCTAGACACAAGAGTCAGAGAATGTGAGAGGAGCTCTGTAATGTTTCCCACATTATTTTTAATAAATGCAAGCAGAAACACACTCACAGTGGTGAGGAATGGGAAACAGAGGTGTGTGCATGTCTGTGTGTGTGTGTGTGCACAGGCCCAGTCTGCATGTGCATGCTGTCTGAAGTACGTTTTTACATACGTGTGACTTGTGCACACGTCTCCTTTTCAAAATGAATATGCAATGTGTGTGTCAAAGTGCCGTTTCCTGCTGGGACCCATATCCATATTTTGAAAAACAAGCCTCCAACGTATCATCTCCGACGTATTTCACAAAGACTACTGCTGAAATTTGCTGTGGGAAGTTTTTGTCTCCGCCTTCTGACAATGGGAATAATTACACAATCATTTTTGAATGAGTTACTAAATAACACACTTCCATTTGTCCAACACTGATGTAGAGTACGTGTAATATCCATGTCCACGAGCAGAAAAGCATCATGCATGTGTGTGTTTAGCCCCTCCTCACACTAAAGGTGTTTGCCTGCCCCATTCATGATGATGACATTAACTCCAAGTTGCTGGAGCATCAAAAACATTTCGATTGGCTCTTTCAGAAACTCAGCAGCTGTGGCTTACTCTCCCTCCGTGGGGCTACTCTTCTTCCTGTCACCACATATAACACAAACTTTGCACACTGTCGACAGACTCTGTCTCACTGTGTGAGAATGTTTGGCAAAGGCTAGAACGTAATGGCCAATGTTCTGCACTGTAGCTTTAAATAAAGAGATTTATGGTAAAGTTTGTCCTTCTTCAGTGAGATTCAGTTTGAACATGAGTATGAGATTAAGCTTAAATGAGCTCAATTTTTCTAGTCAGTCAGAAGTAAAAATTTACTTGACGAATTTAATTTTTGATTTAATGTCTTTTGGTTTCTTGTCTTATTAATTTCGTCATGTCATGTGATCTTTTTTCCCTCTGTTCTCCTCTTTTTGTTTGTTTTCCTGTTTGTGTTTTACAGCACAGAAAAACCCTTTTTAACACCTTTTTGCAGGTTGGTGTACAGGACGGCCTCGCTGCGTTACAAAAGAGGCCCTCTGTGCTGCTGTTTTTGATTCTCCAAGTGGAAAGAGGGGGGTAAAGTATCAGTCATGTTTATAAAGAACTGTGATTCAGAAAGTAATTTTATTATCAGTCATGACGAGAGCCAGAGAGACAAAGGGCTCCAGATGACAGCATGCGACACATCCTGCTGCAGAACTGAAGTCAGAGACCCAAAACCACCAAGTCTATTAGCAATCCAGCTTTCCTCAGATGCCTTGAAATAATTAGTCACAAAGTTGCCGTCCCCGCCAAACCTTGCAGATCAGGGTGCTGTGATAAATCCCACTGGAAGAAAACTTGATGTGGGATTGTTTCCCTGATCTTCTAAATTTGTGTATCGCAACTTAATTGCGTCTGAACGCTAAACTTGTGTAGTGTTTTACTACTTTGGTTACTCCATGCTGGCAGAATGCTTGCTTCACTGCACTGGTGGGGAAAACCTTTTTATTTGCGGTTTCTAATTCTTTACTCTAGCCTGCTCATAAAGCACTGAGATGAGCGATATCATGTGGTGTTCATCAACCAGGGAGCTTTTTCTTAAACTTTATAGTCGTTTAAACAGAACGATTAAAGTCCATGACACACAGGCAAGGTTTGGACAGCAATGGGAGCCAGCAATTTTAACAACGCCTCAGTTCTTCATGCTTTTACAGCGCATGAGGACCTTCAGATTTACCAAACTTTGCAAACCAACATCCAGCTTACATCTTGGACTGTTTTCACGTGGATGCTTGAGATGGTCCGTGAAAAAACTCCTTCCTTGGTTCTGAGAAAACTGTCCGCCCTGATGATGTCAGCAGGAGTGGTTATGACTTGTTTGAAGAACTGACCTCGAGATTCTACCCGTTCTAAACAGTGACACTGACTATCACCATCACCACACCCTAAAATCTATCAGGTAACTGTTCCACACATCAGGGGAACAGCTGGGTGGTTTTTCCATAGGCTTTTAAGAAATCCGACTTCCTTTTGCAACTAGAAGAGGTGCCCCCTGTTGGTCAACAGAAAAATGCAGATTTAAGGCGCTTTGCTTCAATCTTTTCGATCTGAAGGCCACCTCCATCCTGTATATGGAGCAAAGTGCATTCAGTTTATAGCTAGAAACAATTATGCTGCTGGTTGCATTATAGGAAGTGCAGTAGGCTTTGTGGGGCTTTACCCACAGGGCTTATACATGGAAATATATCTCAGGTACTATTGCCTTGATGTTGGACTGTTTTCTCAATATGTCTGCGTAATTTCACGGACGTGGACTCAGTGGAGCAGCCCTTAAACCACGAGTCTGAAAGTCTGAAATGAAGAGTCAGCACCGGTATGTAGTTATAGAAGTCATGGACTGATTTTTTTAAATAATGGGTCAGTGGTAAGTTAAGGGACTGATTATAAATCTCATTATAAATAATGTTTTTTAAAAATAAATAAATAAATAAAAATAATAATAATTCATGCAGTTTGCATATTCCCTTAGAGCTCATAAACACCTTCAGCTTTAACATTCTTTTTTCCTCTTTGTCCACTTCATAATCATATTCATCATCGTCTCTCACAATCATCTAAGCAATCCACTAAATCAAACGCAAAAGAAAGTTTCGGTTTTGCGCGACTTTCCTCTTCCTCCCCCATCCTCATCCTCAGCACCGCTCCTCAGAGGGCGCGGGCTAAGTGTTTCGGTTTTCTTATCTAGAAGGATCTCTATCCTGTTTTAACGAGGCACTTGACCTCCCTCGGCGCTCTCCTACTCCCCGAGTGACGCAAAAAAAGTGGGCTGGCGAAGCGCTAAGTGCAGCAGTTTAGAGGACTATCTGTGCGCTACTCCAGCAGACTTCATTTGGAGCGCCTATATAGGTTCAGTCGTCTCTCTCGGATGTTACACCAGAGCCTTGTTGGCGGAGATACCGGCATGAGAACGGATGCGTTCGAGAGGCTAAACGCGGACTTTTCCTCAGACTTGTAACAACCCCCCGCTTCATTCATTAAGTTGGGAGGTTGATGAAACTTTTCTTGAATGAGTCTCCCGCCGCTGGCTGGCGCATCTGGATTCAGGTTAGTCGGAGCTGTCAAGTCCAGAGTTCAATTCTTCAGCCGGAGCCTTTTACCCCGTTTTTAAACTTTGTGCCGAAATATTGGAATTAGTTTAAACCAAACTCTTAATTTTGACAACTTTTTGTGAACATTTTTTATTGCAAGACGCAAAAATGGAAAGCTCGGTCCTGAGAATGACATGCGTCCTGGTGGCTATCTGTCTCTTGGATAAAAGGTGAGTGAAATTAATACGGAATGCAGTAATTCTACTAAAACTTTAAGTCAAGCTGCTGTTTTAAAGCAATTAAAGAACATCTTTCATTGAGCCTTCTTATTTGAACTTAAAAATCTGTTAACAGGATGTTGTGAGGAGATGTCAGATTTATCCACGTAAAATTTGTATTTCATTCATTCAGCTAAATGTTTCACTGACAGTTTTGAGGGTTGTCTGCGCCTAAAATATAAATATAATGAAGTGTAAACAGTTGTGTGCTTTCTTTTTTTTTTCTTTTTATTCTTTATTATCTTGAACACTTTTGCCCACATGCTGGTTCCAGCTGTAAAATTTGGAAAGGCAGCTTTTGAACTTGTGCTGCTCTTTACTCTCAGAGCCGGAAACACAACAGGTACCAACAGAAGTCAAACTGGAATTGCAAAGCCACAAAAAGCAATCCCACACTGAAAGTGTAACATGCAAATGAATAACATGCAGTGGCAAGTTGTTTTATTGATTGATTGATTTTTTTTAATCGCTCCAAAGCTACTGTTGCTTAGATAATCGGCACACTGTGTGTGTGTGTGTGTGTGTGTGTGTGTGTGTGTGTGTGTGTGTGTGTGTGTGTGTGTCTGTGTGTGTGTGTGTGTGTGTGTGTGTGTGTGTTCCAACACTGACGACTTTTTCTTCTCTTTGCTTCGTGGAGAAGTTTTGCAGAAGACACTCTCGCAGGTCCCACGTGTTTACGAGACTATAAGCAGAGTGTGTGTGTAAATGCTATCTCTTCCCCACACCTGTATTTGCGTGTGCATCTGGGAGTGTGCGTGGCTGTATCCGTGTGTTGGCTGGCTGCATGTGCGGCACACACAAACCTGTGTTTTGCCTGTAAAGATAATGAAAAGAAAAGCAGGACAGCCTTCAGTCATCAGGAGCGCATCGTGTGTTTTTCTTATTACTGCTGTTACTCTTCGTCTGTGGAGCACAAACGCGCTTTAGAGGCTGTCAGCTGAATTATTGCTGTTCACACGATTGACCTGAAACAGAAGCTGAGACAGTTGAGTGCAGAGACACACCTTACTGCTAATAACAATTTATGTGCTAAAGTATTTCCTCTGGTTATTTTATGTGGCAGGTATGTAGGGTTTTTTTTTTTTTTTGCCTTAATTCATTGTGCTGCTATAAAAACATCCTGAGTTAAGTATGCATATTTTTAAAGACTTTAAAGGCTTAATCATTTTCTTAAATATTACTTTTATTTAAACCAATGGCAAAACAGATGCACAATCATAAACTGAATCAATCTGAAAAGTAGAACATACTAACAGATTAAAGAGTACAGTTCCCCTCCGAAACCGCCAGCATCTGGAGATGTTTTTATCAGCGCTACCACATAGCACACACATTTGTGTATTTTGGGGGTTTTACAGGAATCGGTTAAACCAGGGACCAACAAGTCATGGCAGGGTGCAGTGGAAAGTGGGTGTCGAGGTGACACCAGAGGAACATTAAAAGAAAACTTACGAGTCCCACTGTAACAAACCTTCGGAGACTAACACCAGTACACAGAAAAGACAGAAGATTTGACTTGCACATTTATCTTGTCAGTAACCTGATCTATACTTGCTCCGTGCAGGGTAGACTCCAATGAAATCTTGGGCCTGAAGCTCCCCAACATCGACCCAATCCTGAATGCCAACACGGTGTGTCTGACACTGCCAGGTTTGACAAGGCGCCAGCTGGAGGTGTGCATGCGTAACCCAGACGTAACGGCTTCAGCAATCCAGGGAATCCAGATTGCCATCCATGAGTGCCAGCACCAGTTCAGAGGGCACCGCTGGAACTGCTCCAGCCTGGAGACCAGAAACAAAATACCCTACGACAGCATAGTCTTCAAAAGAGGCCAGTTTTAACCTAATTTTTCTACTTAAAAAAAAAACTTTTAAAAGTCCCAATATATGAATTACACAAAATTTACCACACAGTGTTGTCTAAAGCGGGTGAATGAGTTTAAAAGCTTCTTTTAGTGAACTATGAAGGTGAAATGTCACCACAGGTTACCAGGTATGAGTTTGCTCTTGAATCAGACTGTGGTTTCCTCCTCAACTGCACTTCAATGAAGTACCTTGAAAGGATAGGTTTAGAAAGATTAGCTGCCACAGAGATACAAAAGCTCCCAAACAAAAGTTAATATATTTCCTCAAACAAGATTATAAAAAGAGATTATTTTCCACGTAGTTCTAATTCATCAATGTTAACTCGGAAATAAGTCCTCCAAATGAACAGGTTATCTCTAGTTGTCTCTCGTTATCTCTAGTTATCTGTAGTCACTAGCAGACTGGTATCTGCTTTCTAACCACCTTGCTGAAGCTTCTCAATAACCCATTCAAAAGAGCAGGCAACTTCAAAAGCAGTTAGTCACCTTCAGATTACCAAGCCTCATGCATATCATTTTTCCTTGACGCTTTGTAGGGCTTGGAGCTTTGCAAGTCAGCCACAAAGGATGAAAGAGGAGCTTTAGAGTTGGGAAGCCTTCAGATGGTGTCATCGCAGGTTATTGACTGGAAAAGGCATCAATTTCTTAGTAGCCTGAGCACCTGGATAGATACAACACACAATGCGGTTGGTAGTTTGAGTCTTGAGTTTAGCTGGCTTTCGATTTTACTTTCATCTTAGGAGTTGCAGAAAATTGGTTGAGATGCTCACGTGTATTGCTTTGGCTTAGCTTTGTGAGTTTTTAGTGAAAGTTTTTCAAGAAAAGTGTGGAAAATTGGCTTTTTTAAAATTTCCCAAAGAGCGTTTCTCGAAGACACTAATGATGACCTTACCTATCATAAAAAAAATCCTACCATCTCTGCAAGAAAAACCATGGTTTGTAACCCTCACTGAGGACTATATCTTATCACTGCCATGAAATAACAAAAATATATAATAATTTTAGCTGCAGTAAATGCTTTCTCACCTCTGGTCTTACTTTCACTCCTAACTGACTCATTGAAAAGCTGTTTGTCATTATTAGCAGAGGCAGTTGCTCGTTGTCTGGCATCCCTGGTTTGCCTCGGGTGCAGAAACTCCAAACCACTGACATAAACAACCTCTTTAAATCGTGTGATTCATCTGTTACATGTTGATACGATCCTCTCCACACAAGCTAAAAAATGGATACAAGTTGACACGCTGCAGCCATCATTGCGTGCCGTTACAGTAAGCATGAATGCTTTGAATAAGGGACGTTTTCAGAGGTGGATTATACAGAATTGTGGAGGTGAGTGCATGTATTCAGTGCAGCTCCTCCTGAAAAAACTAAAATACGCTCTCACATGAGGCTCGTGTATACCAAACTGGTATTTTCTTCCCGCATCATGTACTGCAGCAACAAGTTTATCTGTGGTGTTAAAAGCTCAGAATTGAAGAAAGTACTTCCAACCGGAAAACTCGCTTACTCGGCTACGCTTGCAGGGCTTTCTCAAATCCTACATGTGACGTTCTAAACAGGTTTTTGAATAGATTATCAGGTGCTCTACATTTTAATATTTATTCTGGTGTCACTGCATCGGATGGTGCTCAAATCCTCTCTGCTGATGGTTTCTCGATAACTTTTACGGGTCTATGTTCATTCCCATTTAGCCCGCATTAAAAACTAGGCTAAAGGGAGGCCCCAGCAGGACGGAGACGGACAGAAATAGGAGAATTGTTCCCTCTCTTTCTGTGTCTTTCTGTATTTCTTTCGCCATCTCGTTCTCTGTCGCCATGTCTCTGTGTTCCCTGGCTGGGCTACTCCTAATGCTTTTTCTTCCCTTGCCAGTGCAAGTGCTTGTGAATTTGCTCTCAGCACTTTCCCAACTCTCCGAGGCAAAAGCACAAACCTGTTTAGTCGGTTTCTGTAACACAAAGTGACAGTTTCCTTTGAATCTTTAATTCATTTTGCCACTTCCTCTGCCATCAGTTCAGCCGGGCGTGCCACAGCCGGTGAATTATTTGTTAGATTGATTTGTTCCCGGTCTTCCGGGTGCTCGCATTGCAGTGCCCAGCTCGGAGCAGGTCAAGAGCTAAAACGGGCTTTCTAAGTATGAGGATGTGCTTAAGTGCCATGCTGCGCTCCTCTCCTGCTCAGTGTAGGTCAAGGTGGTTGGGTGGGGGTGGAGGAAGGTTGGGGGCTCTGATTGTGAGTCAGTGAGTCAAATTATTTATAGACGGTACAATTTTAGAGTGTGTGCATTTATTTCTGGGGTGTATTCAAAAATACAATTGCTCCTATTTACATGTTAAATATTAAGGAAGCTATCATGTATTACTGTATGATATCAGTGGATCGCATGCATTTCCTCTTAAGAGTCAAAGCAGAGTGAAAACAGAGATTAAAGGATATCGGCCATGTGAAAAATGAAGATTGCCCAATATCAGCAGTTTGCTCACAAGGTGTTTATAGCTTGTTTTTACTGCCTCCAGTTGGCAGCTTGTAAGGATGATGACTATCAGCTTCTTTGCTCTCTAAAAGTCAGCCAGCCTCAGCTCACTGAGCTATTGTGGAGGATGTTACCACCGGTGGAGACGTTATTTCAGTTAGAAGAGCCATGTGAACATCTACTGTAGTTGGAAGCACAGTCATCATTCAGAATATGACAATATCCTGAAAACGTCCTTTTAACTTTTAGAAACATTGTTACTGGACTCCCTCTGACTATTATGAGAACAGCATTTATCGTGCAAAGGCAAATATTTCTATGCATACAGCAACAAAAGTGTAAACTCTTACACTATATCTCACTAAAACAAAAATAATCAGGGTTTTATTTTCAAATTTATTAATAAGGAAGTAACTTCAAACCCTGCTTAAAGGGGCAGATCCAGTTAAAAGCTTTTTTTATTTGACTCCAACAAGCAGCCTGAATCATTTCCCCTTCGAGCTCAGTGCTATAAACCCCTAAGTGGTTTCTTTTCATGTTTTCTTTACAAGTTTCCATTATAACCGTAGCTTTTCTGAAACAGACCGCCAGTGGGGCTGCTTTTATACAACCTGAGGGTACCTTGACAGGCAGTAAGCTGAGATCTAACAATAAACACTGTTGAGGGCAGGAGTGCAAATGACTCTGTCACACTTTATCCTTCGGTATTCACGGATTCCACAATTAGATATGGATTTCTTTCTTTTTTTTTTTAGCGTACGTCCAGTGCACGTGTGTGTGTAAGTGTAAGGAGAGTCTGCTATAACAGCAGTCTTATGATTTACAGGTCAGTCGTCCTCAGATACACTCTTACATGTGCTGCATGCAAGTTACGTCATGAAGAAAAAAAGGGATGCATTTAACTCTAAAAGCAAAAGGAGTCACATGTCATACGTGGATATTACACACACACAGTCATTCATCTGCCTCCTTTACATGGAGTAGCTCCTTTTGAGTCAATTTAAAATGATTACAAGGTGAAAGCTGCGGTAATGAGCCTCTCTAAGTTAAACACATGTACAGCTCATTTGGTGGTGAGTTGTCATCCAAATAGAGGAAACGACAAAAGCAAAGATCAAAGTACAGCCAGCAATCAGCCCAAAGTCAAAGACTAGTAACAGCCGGATTAACAGTTAATAAGTCAAGTCAATTTTACTTATATTGCACATTTTAAAAAGAACCCGGTTACAAAGCATAATAAAGACAATAACTGAAAAAATAGTCTAACCATGGTTAAGAACAATGGCTAAAAATAATCCAGTAAGGGAGCAGTATGAAACACTGACAGGGAGCTTGACCAAACCATGAGGGACCTCAGAGTTGACTAAAAGCAAATGAAAATATGTCTTTGGAAAAATGATCAGTTGCTGAACAGGTTCTTATGTGGAAGGCAGATTATTCCAGAGCCCAGGGACAATAACCGTAAAGGCCCAGTCGCCTCGAGTTTGTAGGTGAGAGAAGTTGTTGGAATGACCTCACGGACCTGGAGGTAAAAGATCTGTAATTTTCTGTGGAGCTAATCCATGGAGTCAAACTATCCTTAACAAAAGCAAGATTTTAGCTACAGTTGGTGTGTGTGTGTGTGTGTGGGTGTGTGTGTGTGGTTGTGGAGGTTGTCACAGGAAGGAGTCACAGCTCTATTTAGTCACAGTGTGTGAGTACCCCGTGAGTCCTCTGATGGGAGTGGTGGAGCCTACGAAGTTTGGAACACTGAATTGTTATTGTCCCAGATGTTTCCTCTGTTCTGAGTCTTGGCCTGTGCGCGTGTGCATGTGAAAAGAAAAAGTTCTGCGTGTTATTTATGATGCATAAAATAAAGAAAGCAAAATGCAAATGTGCTCTCACATTTACATGCTCAAACTTTGAGCATGTAAATGTCGTGTAACACTGTAACTGAAACACAACTGTGTGGTATTTATAGTGCTGTTTTCTGTAAAAATCAAAAATGTACAACAAGTAAAACTTTGAATTGGTATCTTAGTCATATAAATGATCAGTCACTGCAAATTTCACTTCTCTATTGTTCTTTTAGCCAGCAGTTCACTTTGGTTTCACATATATGATGGTGTATTCTGCTTAAGAGTTATTAGAAATTCTCAAAGTTTGTCAACTCTGTCTCAAAGTGAAACATTTGCCTCTATAGCCACTGACATGGTCCTCCGGTTAATCTTTGTAAGAACTGATGATTCTTATGTTACTTCACACACAGCAGTAAAACACTGAGCACCATTTGAGAGCATACAGTCCATCATCCTCCGGGTGACTGGCATTTTAAATGAAAACATCTTTCCACTTCCAAAGTGTTTCCTGGTTCTGACACTTCTTATTATATTTTACTTTCACATTAGCTTAAAACAACATGACTATGCTGCCCCTCTACCTGCAGGTTTTCGAGAGAGTGCCTTTGCGTATGCCATTGCAGCAGCGGGAGTGGTGCACGCGGTGGCCAATGCCTGCTCCATGGGCAAACTGAAAGCATGTGGCTGTGACGAGAAGCGACGAGGGGACGAGGAGGCTTTCCGTATCAAACTCCACCGCTTGCAACTTGAGGCCATCCACCGAGGGAAGGGTATGGTGCACGGTGTTATGGAGCACTTCCCGGCTGACCTGCCAGGGCCCCAAGACTCGTGGGAGTGGGGCGGCTGCAGCCCTGACGTGGAATTCGGAGAGAAGTTCTCACGGGATTTCCTGGATGCCCGTGAGACCTACAAAGACATCCACGCTCGTATGAGGCTGCATAATAATAAAGTTGGGAGACAGGTGAGTGAAAAGTGTGTGTTTGTGGGTCTTTTTTCCCCACGTTTGCATAACTGCTGCTATTTTGTTGTACTACATTAAAAGATTTTAACATCAGACTCACAATTTACCACAAAACAAATGAAAAAAAATAAGCTCAAAGGGCCGATCGTAGATACTACTCATCCGCTTCTGTCCTGTATCAGTTTATCAAAAATTACAGTGTTTTCAGCTGTTATGAAAGTTTTAGAGGGTCAGGGGTTGTCTTTCAGAAGTGTTTCATTCTGCGTTATGTGAGGTTTAGGTTCATGTGGTCATTGCGATTGAGTCCTTCCTCAATAACGTCTAAAGATTTAGAGAGCTGGTAAAATAAGGGATAAGAGTAAAAGTAAACAGTTATTTTGAAGCCCCTGTCCTCAAGCTTTAACATAGTTATATTAGATTATATGGTCACAGGGGACGTCAACTCAAAAGCATGGATGATGCTAAACTAAGCAGTAGAACCAGTAGAATCTCATAAAAACTACTTTTAAATCTCAGAAGGTTGATTCTGTTCATCTGGACGTTTTCAGTGGGAGAAATGTTTCATCATCATCAGGTGACGTCTTCAGTCTCAGCTGACTGCAGGTTTCCAGCCTTATAAACATGACATTTGCACAATGACTGAAACTAGCACCACTGAAGGAACAATGAGCTGTGAGGTCAGTTATTAATATGCAAATAGTCCAACAAGTTCTCATCCCAAAACGTAACATACGACGCCATGTGACAAATTGTCGGGATGTTATGCTTTCGGAAACATGAGAACCGTTTGGAATGAATCTACACATGTACATTTGTTTTACTTTCTCATCATTAATCACTTTGGAAAACACCAGCTAATACAATTAAGATTGTGGTTAGGGTTAGGGATAAGGTTATGGTTAGGGTTGGAATACACGGATGGAACGTGTGTTACGACCAGGAGCATCATTCCATTGGATTCCATTCACAATCGTATCATAGGGACGCGGAAGGTTACCTTTTGTGTTCCTATGGGATGCCTCAGGACATGACAAACCCTCGGTATGTTACGCGTTGGGAATGAGAATGGTCTCAATAGTCATGTTATGGGACTAACTGACCTTTTATGGTCACTTGGATGAGCGACGAATCGTTTCTCCCACCGAAAACATCCAGATGAACAGAATCAACCTTTTGGGATTTACTTACCTGGATGATTGAGCGCGCATCAAGACAACTACTTTTAAAGTTTATTGGCTTTGTCCCACACTAAGCTTGTCTAACAAAAAGTGACTCTCAGTGTTTGATGTTAGAATTCAGAAGCAACTTTTGAAGCGCACTTTAGGAATTCTACTTTTATGCTTAACACACGTTTGTAAGGTTTAGTGTAAGCTTAACTGAAACTTAAATTTATGGCGTATTGTGAAAGTGATGAAAATAACTGTGTTATTTTGTTATTAAGGGTAAAAGTAGCACGAGCTTGAATGGTTTTGACATATTTGTTCTAATTATTAGCACATTACTTGAAACACAGTGTCTAAACGGTTCAGTAGGACAACTTGACTGAAGAATTGTCTCTTCAGAGAAAAAACAACTTCACCATCAAGCCGGTCGTCTTCTAAGAGAGAGGGCGCGTTGTCAGCCCAGATGAACTGCTTTGTTAAAATGGTCGTCATATCCTGCTGGTCATTTTAATTAGTGTCAGATCAGTCAGGATGTCATCCAAAGCAGGAATCATCCAAAACACAGCACGTCACTGACTGTGTGGTTTACAGTACAGGGTTCGGGGTATTTGGGGTATTTAGGACATAGCACAATACACTAAATGAAAAGCATCTGTATTTTCAAAACTTTGAAAATTTCGAGCATTTTTTAGTTGATTGGGTTTCAAACGATGGAATAGAAAGATGTAAATGACCGTGATAAGCAGCGGCAACGTCCAGTACTGCGAGGGCAGCAGAGACGAGAAGCGGGCGTAAATTGCTCATTGTTCCCCATTTCCTCCAGAGTAATTTGGGCCTGTATCTTTTTATCAGTTTACTTCTGGTTTCCTTGATTATGCAGACAAAACACAAATGTGGAGTGCGTAAGCCGAACTGAACAACAGCTGGCCTCCCTGTAGTAGAAAGAGTGATAAGGTGACATAACCTCCAGTCAGTACGGTGGAAATGTGAGTAAACAGAAGCGGGGGCTGAAGTGAAATGAGTAATGAAACAGTGATTCATTTTTCTTTTGTAGTTGGATTCATCGCGTGCATGTTGCTTTTAATTATTTTGAGGTAGAAAACTGAATCATGCACAGTGTTATTGCAGCACGTTCCAGGTTGTCTTTCTTTTCTGTCAATCATTTGCTGTGTATTCATTATTTCATTCAGGAAAATCTGTTCCTGTGAGCTGTGGTTTGGAGTTCTTATATGTGCTAACGAAAGCAAACTAATGGGCTTTAAAAAGTTGTATTTATAGCACATACAGTAAACTCACTGGCAACGTGTTAGTGCTGAGTCAGGCCCTCTTTTGCCTTCAGATCTGCCTGAGTTCTTTGAGGCACAGATGGAACAAGGTGCTAGAAATATTCCCCTGAGATTTTAGTGGATATTAAGAAGATAGCGTCAGATTTCTGTGCTGCACATCCATGATGGGACTCTTCTTTTCACCACATCCCAAATGTGCTCTGTTGGACTGGGATCTGGTGACTTTGAGTACAGTGAAGCAGTTTGATACGATTGAATCTTTGTGACGTGTTGCGTTTTCTGGCTTGAAGTAGCCATCAGAAGATGGGTGCACCGTGGTCATACTGGGATGGACATGGTCAGCAACAACACTCAGGTAGGTTTGGAATTGAAACTATGCTCATGTGGCAGGAAGGCGCCCAAAGCGTGACAAGAAGTTATGCGCCATGTGATCGCACCATCACCAGCAGCCTGAACTGTTGATACAGTGTGAGATGGATCATGTTTTTTACACCAGATTTTGACCCTACCATGTAAATCTCACAGCAGAAATCGAGGCTCTCAGAGTAGTTAATGTTTTTCTCGCCTTCTGGTATCATTTTTGGTGAGGCCGTGCAAATTGTAGCCTGTTCTTAGCTGACATGAGTAGCATCCGTGTGAACTTCTGATGCTCTTCTTAATTGTAGCAAGCAGTTATTTATCTGCTATCAGCTCAAAGCAGACTGGGCATTCTTCTCTAACCGCTGGCATCAACAAGGCATCCTTGTCATGGTTTTGTGGGAAAATCCCAGTAGATCACCAGATTCTGAAATCCTCAGACCAGCCCATCCAGCAGCAGCAACAATCACTTAAATCACTTTTCTGATGTTAGCGTTAAACATCTGAAACTCTCCCATGGATGCCTTTCCTATTGTTTAATCATGACCTCTGACCTTAACTGAGCCAAGTGAGGCCTGCAGTTTTTTAGATGTTGTTCTGGGTTCTTTGTGATGCACTGGATGAGTCGTCGCTGTGCTCTTGGAGTATATTTGGTAGGCCGGTCACTCCTGTGAAGGTTTAGCACTCTTCCAAGTCTTCTCCATATGTGGATGATGGCTCTCACCATGGTTCACTGCAGTCCCAAAGCTTTACAAATGGCTCTGTAACTTTGAGCCTACTTTACTTTGTCAGACAGGTTCTAGTGGTTTAAATGATTTCTTGATTCAGCAGGTCTGGCAGTAATTGGGTCTGGGTGTGGCACTTAAATTGAACTTTGCTTTCTAAAAATGTGGTTAATCACAGTTAATTCATGATTTAACAAGCGGTGCAGTTACTTTTTCATACTTTTGCATTAATAAAGGAAATCATCATTTAAAAAGTGCATTTTGTGTTTATTTGGATGATCTGTGACTAATATTAGGATTTTTTTTTAAATCTAAAACATGAAAGTGTAACAAATATATAATGTGTAACAATATATTTGTTACACAGGCTGTTAGCTAACTAGCAGAGATAATTCAGTAACTAGCGAACGTCCCATACAGAGCATTTTCCATTTGCTAGCTTTGCATAACTTGTTTCCAACATTTGTTGCTAGGAAACATAATAATAGATAACCGTTTCAATAATAAAGATTTCATTTCAGGTAGGACAAGTGAAAACATTAAGCCATTGTGTAACTGTTTTGAAAAATAAATATTTTTTTAGTAAAAGATATTGAAGCGATTGCATGCAGTAGAAAGACGTAATTTCCTTTTTCCTTTGTTTGTTGGTGCGAATAAGTCAATCAACTTTATCATTTTTTTACAATGACACGTGATGATATATCAGATATCAGATATCATTGTCACCAACTGTTTACTCTAGGTAATCTCCTTTGACTGACGTGATGATTGACACAGATACCAATTACTTCATTAGCCTTATATTACAGCGCTTCTTTATTATACATTTGGCGTAACCTTAATTACACTGTGGACGTGAAAAAAGATCTCATTACCAGAGACGTCAGTTGGCAAATAAGTGACAACAACAGGCGAAAATCACTTTAGCTCGCTGAGAGTCGTGGTCGAACTTGTATTTTGGTTCTGTTTTTTTTTAAAGAAACAAACAAAAAGATTAAAAACAAGTTTATCAGCCACACTTCCATCTTGCAGGTGAGAACAGCAACAGTAGCTCAAAGAAAAACAACCTATAACTGGCAACATACACTTTAATTTCCTTTACAGTTTAGTGTTTAAAGGAGGGTATTTTGAAATTCTGTTTATTGGTTTCCTTTTTGTCACATGACCTCGGTAGAGTAAAAATCTTTTACTGTTGGCTAATCTGGTACATCTGGTTATCCAAAACTGAAAACAAAAACTATTAGTTGGACTGGAGTGGGAGGATTTTGACATTGCAAAACTTGCTCAGTGGATACTTTTATGGTAAATATTCTTAAAACTAGTCTTCAAATATCAAACCCACCCCAACTACAGGGGCTTCTCAAAGGGTCTCACCAACTTGTTGGGTTGCAATAAGTGCTTAAGTGAGTATGAGACACAGAGGCCGTCCTGTGCTGGAAAAAAGGCAAAGATCAGAGAGAAAGGGAAACCAAGAGAGGAGGTGGAGCAGAGGGTAAGGTTAGGAAAAAAGACAGGGAGTAACAGAGGACAAATTTATGAGTCATCACAGAGGTGGTACTGTGAAATACTGATAGGTGCAATAAAACCCTCGCAACACACACACACACAGCTCCTAGAATCAAACAGAAAGCACTGACAGGTGGGGCCTCCTCAAAATAATGGCCACCCTTCTCTGTGTGTCTTTTGCTCCCACCTACCCGCCATCACCACTTCACCTCCTTCCACCCCCTGCCCGACTCCCCTCTTTCAGAGCGGCAGTCTGTTAGCAGAGGAATGCGGTGGTTTTTAGCGGGGTGTGCATGTCGCCTCATGCCCACCCCAAGGTTCTCACGACGTCCCGTCTTGTTTTTAGCCCTAATTAGTGGCTGCTGGCAGTTTGGAAACAGATGTTTAAAACCCTGCAAAAGATTTTAGACTTCAAACACCAGGGCGGAAAGTAGAAAGAGATTCGCCCTTCCTTCCCTCCCCTCTTCCCCCTCTCCCGCGCTGCCTCCTCCAACCTCTTTGCAACAGGCCTTGCTGCAGAAATATCACTGTACACTTTACATATGCGCACAAGCTTCAATTTAATTAAAATAAGAGATTTAAATAAATAAATACTATATAACAATTATTACAGAACCAGCCTCTCCAGCCCCTCAAGCACAGTCCCTCCCTTTGTTTGTTCCTCTGGCTTTCTCCAGTTAAACAAACAAACTCCCGTTCAGCCGTTATAAGAGCGCTTTTAAAAGGCCGGCGACATGTTTTAAGAGTTTATGACATGGAAACTCATCATCCCAAAGTAAATTTCTTGGCAGAGTCACAGCGTTCTTATCAATCATTTAAACAGCACACCTCAAAACAAATGCTTGGCACACGTTCTTGTGTTCGTGTTGCAGAGCTTAGAGCCATTTCGAGGTGCTGTTGAATCCTGCCTGTTCATTAGGCAGGTGGTGACAATGCTGGCTATGTAACAGTCTGCTGAGTTACTGGCAAACATCTTCTTCGTAATTACAATTTACCATCAGGGCCTGACTTCAGGGGAGTAAGACGAGATGGTGTGTTGCTTTGCCGGGAGTAAACTATACGTTTCAACTCCTCTTCAACCCCTTTTCAAGCATGTGCAACTGGCAACTCGCACTTAAACATTGGTAAACATTTGAACGCTTGCCATGACTAAATCATAATAAAGTTGTGTTCATGATAGCACTTGTGTCTCTGGTATTTCATGGACGCAGGTGAGCTTGCAGCAAGTGCAGCGCTACGTGACAGGGTGCAACACTGCAGTTTTGGCTTTGAAGTAAGAATAAAATTGCAGGTACCCTTCATCACCCGTATTTGCGAGCATGTCAGGTTATGACGGGATAAATAGGTATGTTTGTAAGAGGGACTTAAGTCAAATCCTTCAGATCTAATGGGATTGCTCAAAAATTGGAAATGGCTTAGCAAAGATGGTGCAATATACTGAAGAGATGGGGAGTTTTGGCATCTACCCACACCGTTAGCCCAAGAGTAGGAGGACACAGAGAAGTGCATTGTATTGTTAAGTAACACTCTGGCAAAGAAAACTGCATGTAATTAGATTCAATAAGCCAGTATTCAGTATTATTTTGTAGTGTTGATGTTTCCGGGCAATTAAAGACTTACTTTGTGAATTTCAAGGCATGACGCTCCTTCAGCGGGGCACCGAAGCTCCTGTAAGATTTATCAAAGTCATAATTAAGTCATTATGAATCTGAGCAGCAACCCTTCGAGAGTCATCTCAACCAGCAAAAGTGGGACTCTTACATCTCTTCACGGCTAATATAACCCTGGAGCGATGATGATCTGTTCTTTGGAAGCCAGTTGTGTTAATGGACTCTGAAACCACACGAAACTGGTGCGTGTATGCGTGTGTGTGTGTGTGTGATCAAAAATAGAAAGATTAGCCCTGCAATCCTCAGACGCCATATCATCAGAGGAAGGCGGGGCATTCCTGAGTCCTGACAGTACAGTCGACCTAACACACACTCTGTGGCATGTATGCATAAGCATGCATACACACAGATACACACAAAAGTGCACAAGGAGGCAAACGCTTCATAGTTCAACAGGTGGAAGTGCTTATGCTGGTAATAACATTTTATTAGAGTCTCTAAATAAGTAGCTGTGGACAGCGTCTGCAGCTAACAGAGAGTAAATGCTATACATACAGCTGCAAATTCACACGCGTTCTGTGTAGCGCAGATATGTAGCGCGTTTGCTCAGGAAAAGCATGTCACTGCGTCTGCATGGTTGCGTGTGTGTTTGTCTGCATACGCTTAACTGTTCTTTTGAAGCGAGGCGTTTGATTTGTTTAAAGTGATGTCTGGGTTTAATGTGTTGCTGTGGGATTTGTTTGTGTGCTTTGATATCGCTCCGGCTTGCTGCTTGGCTTTAAAAGTCCTTTAGTAGGTTTTCTTTGAACTGACAAACACAAGGCAGCATGCAGACTAGTCTGCTGTTTATCCACTTAACTGGGTCGACGGTGGGACACGCAGACGTTAGATTAGGATTTTCCCAAATACAGTCGGTGGTGATGACACGAGGATCGGCCACTGATTAAATTCAAAGCACCCAACGAAACAGGGAATATCATTTTTATGACTGAGTTGTGTTATTAGAATATTGCAGAAATTGTTTTTTAAAGTAGATGAAGACGGTGTTCTGATAAACCATCCTACTTTGGCAAAACGTCCTACCGTAAGTAGTTTATGCACATTTCTGTTGTCACAGAGTAATTCCAGCACAAATTTAAGTAGGTATGACGGTTTGCCACTTAACTTTGCCCATCAGAGTATGCTTGTAGTCATAATTATAAAGCCAGGACGGTTTGGCACTTCATTTTACCCGTGGAAGTATGCTTGTAGGTAACATTCACAAAGGTAGCATGGTTTGGCACGTCATTTTACCCATCAGAGTATGTTTCTAGCTCTTATAAACAAAGGTAGGATGATTTGGCACTTAATTTTAGCCATTAAAGTATGCTTCTAGCTCATATTCACAAAGGTAGGACGGTTTGCCACTAAATTTTATCTGTTAGTATGCTTGTAGGTCACATTCACATTCACATTCGCCACTTAATTTGGTGTTGTGCGCATGCGCAGAAACAACGGGTAGGATGGTTTGTCAGGTAGGATGGATTCCCAGAACAACGGAAGACGGAACTTATACTCACAGACAAACTAAGACAATGTTACTTTGTGTCGAGCTGCAGGACTTTCCCTGAGCTATTCACCAATTGTTTTATTACAGATGAGTCAGTATTGACTAAGGATGACAATCCTGCTGTAACATTAGGCTAAAAGGAGTGTGGTAATACTTTTACCTTTAGCATACTGCGATCCTAGATCACAGTGTGTGTTATGAGAGAGCTGCCAAGGGCAAGTGCACGCAAGAAATGTGCCTCATTAAGTTTGTGTGTTCTGTGAAAAAAAACCTCCAATTACATACAGAGGTTTGTTAAGCACACAGGTAAAAATTCACTTGACACATGATGTACTTCTTTTTTTTTTGTAACAAAACACGAGTCATTAAATAAGCAAACGTGTAATAATACTAATAATATTAATAGTAACAGACTGGTAAGTTGTCCACGGTGGACCCTACCATCTCCCTGTGATAGCTAGAAGAGAAACCCCCATCCCTCACCCTCACCCACTCCCACACCATATTCATGTATATGAATGGCAGCCATCACTGCCTGTTAGTGCCCTTTTTTTGTTTTTTGCTCTTTTCTCTTTTTTTTCTCCAGTTAAATGCATAAAGTGCCTAAAATACTCGTTCTATTAATTAATGCACTCTGACCCATACTCGGGCGCTCTTTGATCTCTACTTTACTTCATCCACCCGTGCTCGTTGCACAGTAGTCTGCTTGTACTTTTCCCCAGTCTACTGTATTATGTAGCCTACAGTCCTGGTCTGCCACCAACATGCTGTATTTGATCTCTGTCTGGGGTTGTTTTATAGATGCCTGTCTCTCTAGCCAATTAAAACTTACCAGATGTTTGTCCCTAACTGTGGTCCACTTTGAAGAAGTCTGTAGTGTATGTGCTGGGTAAACCAAAGCATTAGTCATAAAATGGCATTTATTAATAAATTCTCACTCCAGTGCTTTGAAAGGATAATGTTTAATGCAGATAACTATTCTTCATCAAATGCGTTACAAGGATTTAAGACCCAAGAATGCAGTGAGCCGCAAATTAAGATTTCTTGTTTTCTCTAAAAGCCGGCAGCTGTTTTATTTGTTTACCACATTGTCCTTTTTTATTCTTCCCAAACTCTGGCTGTAGTACCTGAGCACACTAACAGAAGTAAGTGTTACTCAAGCTGTGTGTATGTCCATCTCTCGTTGCCAAGATACTCCCTGCTGACAGGTTTGATACTGCTGACCACAATCTAATCTATACGGCTGATAGACAGGCGATTTGTGATAACACCCACACACACTTCTCTCTCTCTCAAACAGCCTTTGTGTATCAAACAATGTATCTAATCCTTTGGCTCATCTCCTCCTTCTGTCAGCCTCTTTTCCTCTCCCCACCCTTCACCTCTGAATTTACCTCACATTCCTTCCTCCACAGGCCCTAAATGCCCTCGGGGTTCATTTTCAGGATCAAAGATCAGATTTCTTTCTTGTTTTTACATCTACAATGACACATTTAAAAAACATAATTTAATCAACATTTCAAATGTAATCTCGGTACACAGTGAAAACACAATATTACTGCACATGACCACTTATGTCTGCTGTGCATGTTTCCTGCACAGGTAGTGTAGAGCTGTGTGCAGAAGCAACAAGGTCAGCAACATATTTGGTATTCATGTTAAATAAACAGCTGTTGGCCAATGCCGGTAACTTTGTTTTCTTTCAGAGAAGGGTTAAGCGATTAGCGTGACAAACCAGGGAAGGACAAACGGTAACCGGTAAGACCGACTCAGGCTGTGAACACGAGTGTGTGCATCATCGTTTCCAAACTATCACACGGCCAGAGTGGTGTCAACAAAAGTTCGTCCTTTTCAAATGAAAATGTAGCGGGCATCATCTAACTATATATACTGATATATATTCTTACATTTTTCTGTGTTACTTGTCTGTGTCTCCTTTGTTGCACAGTGTAATTGCCCCAAGGGACAGACAAGTAGGAGCAACTGTAAGAAACCAAAAGGAAAAACTAACAACCTTTCATCTGGTCATTAATCAAAACAGTCTCATTCTTGAAGCCATCTAGATCTGGAAAAGTACACTTAATATGTTGATAAATGAAGAGGGACAGGGGGAGCTCATTATGTTAGGTTACCAACACAAAACCTCATTTTAGACCGGCTTCATCTATAAATAGATGAAGTCAACAAGTGAATGTTGTTGACTTTTTATTCTGTTTGTCATCTGTCATTTCATCCTTCGTGAAAAAGAGGAGTTAGCGCT
Organism: Pelmatolapia mariae; assembly: GCF_036321145.2. Taxonomy (NCBI): domain Eukaryota; kingdom Metazoa; phylum Chordata; class Actinopteri; order Cichliformes; family Cichlidae; genus Pelmatolapia; species Pelmatolapia mariae. The sequence goes on from NC_086241.1 coordinate 2,105,963, forward strand.
CAGTGAAACCACAGCAATTAATAAATGTGAAAAAGATATCGTATTATTAAAGGTAATGTCTTTATTTCTACTTGCATAAAATGTCCTTTACCAGTGCTCCTCTGATGATCAGATGAACCAGCGCAGCATGTCACACTGATTTCATGTTACCTTGTACGTGTCTTTCATCTGCACGTCAAAAGAATATCTTACATCTCCCACACACATCAATCACTTTTCACCAGCAGTTATTTTCTTTTGTTGAGGTTTTAGGAGCTTGCAATTTCTTTTTCAAACTTTACCCAGTCAGACGACAGGGTGTGCACCATGCCTCATGTTTAAAGAATAAATACACCCTGAACAAGAACTCAAACATTATTCCTTTGATGCTGCTTTGACAGATGTCTTAAAATTTAAATGGAAAGAAAGACGCTTCCCTGTGAATCTAGCCAAATGTTGCAAGATGCAGCAGAAATGCAGCAAAAATTTGGACACAAAGTATTGAAATGTCTTGCAAATCTGTTTGGCTGCTTTCTCACTTTATATCAGAAACCAAAAGCAAGACAAACACTGCAAAGTTAATATTGCTGCATCGATCTGAGTTATCGATCAAAGTATTTGTAGTTTGGAAAAAAGCGAGTGAAAGACTTGAAACACCTACTTGCCTTTTAACCAACGTGAGAGCAAGGTTCAAAATGTTGTCTTAGAGATGCTCACAGTGTTGTCGTTACAGGAACTGTCCATGTGCCAGCCTCGGTGTTCACATATCTGTTCAGTTCTGTTTTATTTATGTTTAACAGTCATCTCAACCATGACTGTGATCCGGTGACTGTTGAGATCAAAATGAAAGTTTGGCAACAGGTGTCATCGAGGAAATCATGGGCACATGGCTGATACGAAACCTTTGCAAGATGCCCTTTAGTTCTAAAAGTTAGGGTATGATTGTGACTGTGCAGCGATGGGTCGAATGCATGCTGCTCATGGATGTGAAAAGCAAACGTTGATGCTGTCTTTAGTGATGCATCAGAATTCATTCACAGAAGCCTAGAAATCTGTGGCCCATTTCTGCAGAGTTCCTCACTCTTCTGACTCTTTGAGCGTTCATAGCCTTCTCCTGAGGAGGAGCGTGCTGTGCTGATTTCACTTCTGCAGGTCTCTGTGTGGATTTGCTTTGTTGCACTTTGAAATTTAGATATGGAAGCCAGTCGTGCTGTGCAACTGACTGATTATGCACAGCACACTTATCTCCATATGCACTGTGCATATCAAGAAAATATTTTCTTTTATGTGAATTTCTCCACTCTGATAAACATGAAAGATGTTTTTAGGGATGCTGCTGTTCTTCTCCGGCAACAATATCTCATATTGAGAAAGAAACTTTCTCTTTAAGCTGGTTGTTTTGTTGTTTTACTGTTCTTTGAAAGCTCTGTCCTGCTGCGAATATACCATCAAACAGTAGCAATGTGGATGCAATTATGACTCCTAGGTCAGTTTGTCTCTTTAAGGTTTAAGTGGGTTGGAGCGTTTCATGATTACAGACTTCGCTGTGTGTTTAAGGCCAGCACGTTTGTGATTCTGGGGTTGCCTCTGGTCTCATGTAAAAACTGAGCCAGAAGTTACAATGTGAACTCAGTGCAAGTGCCGCTTGAGCAATTATAGTGTTGTTTACCATAAAGCCGTACAGCGTCTAGTACAGCGTCTCCTCGCCACTGATCACAGCGTCTTGAAACTTTCCTTTCAACACTCCCAATGACAGTGTAACCATGTTTATCCAAAAAGCACACTTCTAAGTCACTTTCTGTTATTGTAGCACATTATGAACATACAGTGATGGGCAAGGTTAAAATATTTTGCATTCTTTTGCACGATTGTTATAATATAACATCTAAATGGCTTTAAAGTGTAGTATCGGTGCCTCCAACGTTTAATTTTCTCCACTTAAAAGGCTCATTACTGGCAAGCTTGAGTGATGGCAGAAAAACATATCTCAAAACATAAACATGTATTTTCAAACACTATATGTAGGATTTTGCAGCTTTAAACGGATGCATCACATCCCATTGGCCAGAGCTGATGTGTTTGTGCCGTTACTCTGTTTTCTTTTTTCCTTCTTTTTCTTTTCATGTTTTTAATATTACTGGTCACCTTTGAACTTTGCCTCGGTGGCAAACACGAGGGTTTTCTTTTCATGTGCATTTCACATGTTTGTCATGTACAGATGACTCACGCCTTTACTTGGCAATGTTAGCTCAAGTCGAAAACCCACAAAGCACAGCATGAAACAGTGTGCTGCACACACACAAAAACCCCTCAAAACATTACGACATTTACAAATTGGTCCTGCTACCTCTGCATAAAACAGAGACGACTGGGTATTTGATTTTTGGCTTCCATCCTAATTGGCCCAATTTTGGTAGGTAACAAGATTTATCCCTCATGTTTTTTCTGTACTTTCTATTTTTCCTCTTTAAAAGATTAGATGGTAGATGGTTTTGCCATAAAATTTACAAACACAAAAAAACAGAGCTTAACAATATAAAAGCAGAGGAACAGCTCAGGCTTTTTACCACATACATAAAAATGTGAATATAGACAAATACCCACAAACACCTTTTCTGAAGCCATGTATTGATTCTTGTGTGATTCCACCTAAAGTGAACAAGTGTGGGTGAAGTTCTTCTTTTTTTCATGTGTATGAGAGAATAATCACCCTTATTGCTAGCACATGTGTAGCATGTCTTTAATTGTGCAAGTGTCCAGTGTGTTGATAGGGGTGGCAGCAGTATCATCTGTCAGTACTCTGGGTGGCCTGGTGTTCCTGTTGGTAATTGGATCTTAAAGTTTAGGGCTGGTGATGACTGATAAACATTCACGTGCACACACACACACACACACACACACACACACTGAGATGCACCGAGGGTTTGCCATGAGAGATATATGTGTACGCAGATCCTGCACCGTTCGCTATAACGGGATATTTTGTGTTTGTTTATGTGTGCAGATTTGGATTGTAGACTCCATAAACATTCTTTGAGGCTTAATGTAAGAATTAAATTGTGTGCAGTGTAGTAGTGCAGTGTTTTCGTATACTGTATCAGGGCCTGCAGTAAGTAGCTCAATGAGCAGATCTAGCTGCTGATGTCCGTGCAGTTCCATTGGACAGCCTTAAACTATTAAAGTGAAAATATGTAAATAGTGTTATGCTCTGATGCCTAATGTGCAGCTACATGTGGGTTATGCTCAGAGTCTCTACCTGATGCCAAAAGATGAATAATGACAGCGCTATCTGTTTGGGTGATACCTGCATCCATGTGTGTTATTTGATAGCAGCATATTTAACAACATACTGAGAGTCAGACCACCTGGATTCTTCAGTATGGAGCCAATGTTTCTTCAAGCATTTCATTACATGCTAGGACAGTGGCTTGCATGGTGAAATAAAGTCAGTACAGCAACACGCTTTATCTGTATATGTTAACCTTAAAATAAAACCAGTAATCGAGACAGGTGTTAATCTTCTTTTTTTCTTCTCTCTGCTCTTTTCCTCGCCTCTGCTTCCTTCCTCACTCCATCCCACTCTCTCTCCTTTTCTCTGTGTTTTTCCCAGGTGGTGCTCGACCACATGAGAAGGAAATGCAAGTGCCATGGGACCTCGGGGAGCTGCCAGCTGAAAACCTGCTGGCAGGTCACTCCAGAGTTCCGGGTGGTGGGTTCAATCCTCAAAGAACGCTTCCACATCGCCACGCTTATCAAGGCTCACAACCGGAACACTGGACAGCTGGACCACTCCCATCACAACAACCATCATCACCATCATCAGCACAATCACAATCACCATCACCATCGGCGGCGACCCAGCATCAACGAACTAGTCTACTTTGAAAAGTCACCAGATTTTTGCGAGCGAGACCTGGGGTCGGATTCAGCGGGCACACAGGGCCGGATCTGCAACAAGACCAGCCCGGGCATGGACAACTGTGAGAGTCTGTGCTGCGGCAGGGGCCACAACATTCTGCAGCAGACGCGAAGCGAACGCTGCAACTGCAAGTTTCACTGGTGCTGCTACGTGGTCTGTGAAGAGTGCCGGATAACAGAGTGGGTCAGCGTCTGTAAATGAAGAAACACACACCAAAAGGCTAAACAAACAAAACGGAGAGAAAGAGACATTTTTTAAGCCAGAATATTACTTTGAAATGGGGACATAACCATAAGTTGTGTGCCCCGTTCTTTTTTGCGGTGGACTGCAGTTTTTCTTTGCAGAAAAGATGTGCAAGGACAGAGTGGGAAGCAGTTGAGCCAGCAGAAAGATAGAAGTGTATGTTGGTAAAGAATGTGCACATGCAGCATATGTGAAAAGGTGCCACAACTCAAAGACCTTGGATGTATACTGCCTTCATCACGAGGTCAAGGAACATAGTAATTTAAAGATACAAATCTGAAATAAATTCAATATATTGTGACTGGCACAGAGCTGCATGAGAGTCAAGTGAGCAAAGAGGAAGTTTAAAGTAAGTAGTAGAGAGAAAGTTTGCAGGTGAACATAAGATCTGCATAAAACTTAAACTCAAGTATATTTCTGAAACAGATCGTACACCAAAAGGTTGTCCCTCGATCCTCAATTGCAAGTACCATCACTTATAGCATAGCATAAATCCAGCCATGGTTATTATATACCTTGTCTCCTATCTGCTACATGTAGAGGCAAAACGTCAGGACTCATAGTGCACACAGTTTGACAAAGCACTTACATATCTGGGGCACTGAAGGATTTTATACCTTGTTTAAGGACAGTTCAGAATTTTCCATATTTATTTATAGCAGCTATCATGTTGCACATGGAATACATTGAATGATTGTCTGGCTCAACTGAAAGTCAGTGTTACTACCCCTGCCAACACTAATAATAATGTTAAAAATGTAGTCACACATTGTGTTAAAAGAGGTAGAACTGATTTGATTTGCAGTGCTGCATTTATGAGCAGAACACGACAATGACCTCTTTAGAAACAGCAACGATGAATTTGAGTGGCTGAAGTCTAAAGATCAAAAGTGTGATCTGAAACCCGGATTGTTGGCGCTGACTCCAAATATCAAAAAAACACTTCCTTTTCTCTCATGGTGGCTGTCTAGATACTGTAAATGTTTCCACTAATAAGCTTCAGACAGACCAAAAACCAGGTCTATACACTATAAGATTCATTTCATAGTCCCTGTTCGAAAACCGCTTGAGGCACAAACGTGTACCGGTGTATTCAGAAATCCTTGAAAATGTCGCACAGCTCCAGATTTATGTCATCCAAAATGTGTGGTCCATGTTGTGTGTGGTACGTAATGTAAGAGGACCGAGAACGGTTTTCATCGTCAACATGATCTGAACAGCACTGTAAATAAAAATGAATAATGCTGCACCGAATACCATCAATAATTTTTAAAGTGCCTCAGGAAACTGAGTGCGCACAAACACGCTCCAGTTCCTCACACTATAAACATCCAAAACTGTCATCAATCAAATGTTTCCTGTTTTGTGATGCAATGTAATGTGTGCAACACTGTAAGCTTTGTGTAATATATCTACACTCACCTACTTCACACTTCTTTGATGTGTACTACAGGGATATTCTGATGTCAACTTCTAACTATATATAAGAAAAAAAGAACATTGATATGGATTTCTGCCTATACACATTTATAAGATCATATTTGGTTTCATGAAACCTGTATGAGTAAGGCTCCTTATCAGACAGTGTAATTTATTTTGAGTAAATATATTTCTGTGTTGAAAGCAGAGAAAAAATCTGGGATTATATTTCCAGTGTAACAGTTTATTTTGATTCTGATAAGTAGTTTGCACATACTTAACTGTGTCCAGGAAAACTCTGGGAAGATATCAGCAATATGCATTTTTTTTCATGTCATAAATGTATGTATGTGTTTATTTGTATGTTTTAATATGGTTATTATCTAAGTTATTTTATTTTTGTGGATAACTTAATATTTGTAAGACAATAAAGACAGACCATAATAATGAAAGAAGCTTTAATGTGATGAATAATAAAGAACCTGAAAACAGTGGATTTTGGGAAAAGAAACATGTAATGTTTATTATTTCATGAACCATGCTGAAGATGATGAATTCTTTGCTTACTCAGTGCTACAGTATATTAGGCATCAGGGATTTTTATTTCTTCAGTTTCAGCTCCATGAAAAGTCGATAATCCCCCTGATCATCAGATCTTTCTTTACACTGTAAGGTCAAGACCCTACAATACTACAGAGAAAACTCCAACAATCAAATTACCCCCTATGAGCAAGCACTTTGGCGACAGCGGGAATGAAAAACTTCCATTTAACAGGAAAAAACCTCCAGCAGAACCAGGCTCAGGGAGGGGCGGGGCCATCTGCGTCGACTGATTGCGAATTAGAGAAGAGAGACAGGACAGAAAAAATCAAACACGTAGTTATTTGTGAAAAAATGGGTCATTCTGAAGATCTCAATCAATCAGTGCTATTGTAATCGGTCGGTGCTCCGATTACACATTCGTAAAATTTCTTCCCTACTTCCACGATCAACTGTAAGTGGTGTTATCAAAGTGGAAGCAACTCAACCACAATGTGGAAAACCATGTTAAGTTACAGAGCAGCATTTCTAAGAGGGGTCTAGTATGTAAAAGTTAAAACTTGTGGGAGCCTTAAAGAAATTCTTTCAAGGCATTCCTAAGATACTGCATTCACAAGAATGACACATACAGATGTACAGCTAGACAAGCAGACAACACGAAGCCTCTGGTAATGGCTGGTGCTGGTGTGTGTGTGTGTGTGTGTGTGTGGGGGGGGGGGGGGGGGGGTCATAAATCATTTCGAACGATATTTTTTTTCCAGTGATTTTTGTGAAGATCAGAGCCAGGGAAAAGAAAATCTGCTGAGTTCTCTTTTAAATAACTTAGTTTGTTGCAGCCCCAGGCCTTTGTGCAGGTTTGCAATGTGCACATGTGTTTTTGTGTTGCAGGAGTTTCCTGGGTGGAGATTCAGGAGATGGTTAAAAATGCAGAACACCTGGCTAGAGCCCTGCCCTGGTATTTAAAATCTCTCTAGGCCTTCCTGGTGTCCACTTCTGCTGCATCTTCATTCTGGTCCTGCAGCAGTCTCTGGGCCTCATTTGTACATCATATCCTATAGACTTGACAACTCATCTATGCACTGCTTTACCCACTAATAAGGACATAATGGTAACTATTACATTTTTTAAAGAAAAAAAAAGCTTTTGTAATCCCTATTCAATGGGTAGCATGTCTCTGTTCTTTGTTGTGACCTTGGAGCTAGTTGAAACAATTGGGGGCTCATCCGGGATTTGAACCCAGGACCTCTCACAAAGATTCAAGAAATAGCTTGAAACGCAGAACACGTGGCTAGTGTTCTGCCCAGGTGATTAAAATTCTGCCTCTCTAAGCCTTCCTGGTCTCCACACCTGCTCCATCTTCACTCTGGTCCTGTAACAATGCTTGCACCACCTCAAACCCCATTTGGTTCTTTCTTCTGCGTTATCTACATTTACTTTTAGGATGCACATGATGTTCTATATTTGCCAACTCATCCATCCACCACTTTACACTGATACAGGCTTTCCTCTGTATCAGAAATATTATTAAGTTTAATTCATCTTTGGTAGCCACTATTCAGTTGTTGATATAAGTCCATTGATTGTTGCGACCTAGCATTGGCAACATAAGTAAACAAAATCTGAGTGACAAAAGAGGGCTAGAAACATACCTTTAATTTGACTCAACATTATGTTATATGTAATCTATGAATATGTGTTTCTGTGAAAAGAAAGCAAGTGCTTTGTGAGCGAGTGCATAGAAATTTAAATTCTTTCTACATTATTTATAAACACTAGAAAAAATACCCTTATTTGAAACCATAATCGTAATTACAACAATTACATTAATACTGCACTAGACGTTTTATCCGGAACCTTGACATATACCCAGAACAGATAAGACCACATGTCTGTGGTCAAGTGTAGACCCTCCCTTACCAGTTGCTGCTTGCGTGCAGAGAGAAATCCTGTTGAGTGTCCTGACTCACTTATATATTCTGCGCCCTAAGGGAAGTGATGAAGTCACCAACTCAAGTGTAAGAATGCAAGAGATACACTTTCAAAGTAAACAGATGTGCAGTAAAACGGTGCTGTTTCAGAGTCATGCGATTCTATTCTTAACCAAACATACAACTCTTCTCGCTATCCGGAGCACCAACTGCACGTGTAGCATGCATAGTGCCTTTTACATTGTGCTGCCTGGTAAAAAAGCTGCACAATAAATAGTTTATGTGAGAAGGTGTGCTTGCAGTGACACTGTGTGTGAACGCCACATGAGTGTTTGTTTATGGAAGCATGTGTGTTTCTTTTTGCATGCGTGACAAGTGGCAGGGTGGGTGTATGCACGCTAGTATTATGTGTTCACAACAACCTAAAGCCACGGTTGAGTAACCAACTCCAACTGCTGCGGCAGGCTTTAGTTGCAGCCAAGTCAAAGTTCAGCTGATCCTCTCTATTGTATCTGAGAAGTATTACACAGACATTCAAAATGCTTACTTCTTGCTTTAATGGTTTCAGGTTACTTGGAAAGAAACGCGTGGCAAAATGGACATGTAAGAACCTTATCGTATTTGATATATCATGAACATATATCATTATCCTTGGTAAACACGTGCTTGATATTAGATTACCTAAAAGAGAGAGAGAGAAAAACATTAATCTTCATGAGAATAGCTCGAGCTTGTGAACGTCAGAAACACCAGGCCCGGGCTTGTGTGCTGAGTTTATTTGAACAGTGGCTGTTATTTTGATAGAGAGCAGGTTCCAAAGTGACTGCAGATTTGAGCTGAAACAACATCATGCTGGTGAATGAGATTTATTATGTTATTATCCCTTGACATGAACTGGCATGTCACTTCTTAAACATTCTCTTATGTTTTCAAGAAAAAGGTCAGGTTCTTTTGCAATGAAGCCTAACTAGATACTCACCATGCATATAAATAACAGGAAGTGACATCTGTCTTCACTGGGCAAAACCAGGGCTTAATCTTGTAAATCAACATCTGTGAATGAAAATATTGCGTTTCCTACGTAACATTGGTTGGGAAATGCACAGGTTTTTCTGCCACTTCTGGGGATAATGCATTTCGAGAAGACTGATTGGTTATGTTCTGCATATCAAACTGTGAGCAAACACATTCATCAACTTCAAATCTAATTGCTTAATTGACGTTGTTCGATCAGATGCCTCGTAATGTAAACAAACTACTGTAATAAAATTTTGCATTCTACTTCGAGCAACAAGGTCACAATTATAACTAATGTTTTTGTAACTGCTGTGGATGTGTATGCACACAGGAGATAACGACAACGATAGCGAGTCCAGTCTTGCCTTTCTAGCACCTTATATTTTTGTGCATGAGCATTTGTGCATGTAAGTGTTTCTAGTGTTTCTCTTTCTCTTCATTTTAGGGTATGCTTGTATTCATTTCAGTGTGCGGGCCTTTTTGTAGCAAAATTTTGCAATCCACAACAAATCTAGTCTCTATTGTCTGTTCCTGTTCCCAACCATAGCTGTATCCTCAGCCACTGTCATGCTGGGTTGTTTTGAGTAGGCAACCGAAAGTAGATGCATTATCATGAATCGAGCCACGGGTCTTCCTAGTAAAAATAATCATTTCAAATAAAGACATAGAGATAGATCAAGAAACAATATTTAAAGAAAGTCGTGAAAGAGGAGGTCAGACACAAGGAGACAGACAGCTCATTGCTGGATGAGGAATAAATGTTTCTTTTCCTTTTTTTTTGCTTTTTCCCTCAAGGGTTGAGGGAAAAGAACAAATGTGAGGGACCAGTCTCTACAAGAAAACTCACTGAACATTATAACAGTAATGCATGCCACAAGCAGAAAACAGCAAGTTGAGTAAAATGGATCAGTAGTATGGCCAAAAGTATCATATATTAGCACAAGTGATGCACTACAACAGTGGTCATTGAAGCTCTGTACTATCTTAGTTGCAACAGGATTTTTATCCACTTTGTGCAACATCCATTCATTTTCTTCCACTTTGATGGTTGCTGGAGCCGGTCCCAGCTATCATGGAGTGAGAGGCAGGTACACCCTGAACATGTTGCCAGTTTAGCAAAGCTAGCGCACACAGAGAGAGACAACCTTTCACACCTATGAGCAACGGGAATGTCTTTTGGCCCGTGTGGGAAAACATGGAGACTGAGACCCCAGCCAGCTGGTGGACTCAAATCCTGGATGTTCTTGCTGTGAGGCTGCAGTGCTTACCATTACACCACTTTTTTGCACAGTGGTATGATGGTAATTCTATTTCAATCAAATAGAATTAGAGACATAAAAGTGCAGTTTGGTTGTCTGTAGTTCAGTGCTGGCAGATGGTGAAGCTGTAAAACCGGCTTTATTCAGCCAACGAACAGTAATATATAAAGATAAATAACTCAAGAACTTCTAGTCATTATTCAGTGCATTTATTTCCTCATTAAGTCACTACATCAAGGTTATGTAGCCAAATGCATCGTGCCAAAATGACAAAAAAATACAGAGCTAAAAATTTAACCATGAAGACACTTCTAATATGAATTCTGAAGTCACTAACGCCAGTGTTTGTGATTTTATTTCACATTATAAAGCTGGAAAAAAGCAGTGTTTCCAGTGTGACCTGGGAAGAAAAACACCTTTGGGCAACATTAGCATCCTACCAAGTATGCGGAAATTCAGAATGTTCTCAGAGCAGGCAGACAACTGCATGGGAGTCAATGCATGATTTATAGTCATAATCTAAATTGGATAAAAACTACTTGAAAAGTATTTTCTTCCCTTAAAAATAAGGTTTCAAAAGTTTGTTTTCCCTCACTGATTACACTTCTACCACGCATATGCAAAGTTCCATGCAATTAAGGCTTCCAGCCCTCATGCTGTGCTGCCCACAGTACCATTTAGTCAAGAACAAGTTTGTAGTCATTTAGCCAGTATGTCTTCTTTTCATGGCTTACTCCTAATAATTTGCTATGAGTAATCAGACCAAACTCTGAAGGGACTACATAAAATGCATGTTTCAATAAAGTTTGGAAGTTCTTGAATGTCATTTTAGAAGAACAACATCATAGATACTCTGCAGATCAGAGAAGGCCACACAAGTGGCAAATTTAATCACATCAACTGAAGCAGACCAGCCCTTCAGGGTTAAAGTATTTCCAAGCTATGTGCTGTGAAAAGAGTTCACTGACTTAAAGTGATACCACAGCGTTGATCAAAGTGCGCTACGAATCACCAGTACACCACTGGGACTACAGTCCCTCAGCCTCTAGTCCAAGGGTGGGGAACTCCGGGTCTCGAGGACCGGTGTCCTGCAGGTTTTAGATCTCACCCTGAGTCAGCACACCTGAATCAAATGATTAGTTCATTACCAGGCCTCTGGAGAACTTCAAGACATGTTGAGTAGGTCATTTAGCCATTTAAATCAGCTGCGTTGGATCAAGGACACATCTAAAACCTGCAGGACACCGGCCCTCAAGGCCTGGAGTTCCCCCACCCCTGCTCTAGTCTATTCTATCCTACCCTTGTCTGTGGGTGAGGAGAAGATAATGACCAGAGCTGATGACAACTTATTAGTCAACTATAATCATCACAAGCTGCCCCACAAATGCTGATTTCTCTGAAAAGACAGACAGATGATGAAAAAACCCAGATTTCTGTGTTTTAATGGAAGGGATGATTCTGTATCTCTACCTCTTCAGCGGTTAGTAATGTGACAGCCAGGAAAATGGAGGTAATCCAACTGACATCATGTCAAATGATTGGGTTCATCTTTAGCCGCAATAAAAGCAGTGAAATATAACTAATTGAAAAGTTGATACAGTAAAGATGTCAGCCATTATATCAAACCTCCCCACACTGCATTAGTCGCTGTGAATTGTCTGGCACAAGCAAGGGTGGCTGAAAATGTGTTTGGAGGCTAGTTAGGATGGAAACATGAGCTCTCAGATTCAACTAGTTTAATCTCGCAATCTCCCGACTGAATTTATTGCCAATTTTCTTTCTGTTTGAGTTCCTTTTCGGTCCTTGTCTGTCTCTGTTGAGTCTCTGTGTCCAGCGGGAACATGGAGTGCCATGTTTGATAGTAAGAGACTACTACATGCGTCCTCTGATGGAAGTAGAGAGATCTTGTTTTCCTCACTACCCAGTGGAGTTCTCCATTGCACCACTCACCAAAGCAAATGTAGACTGCCGTAGGGAGAACTGGGCACTGAGAACTGTAACACAGAGATGTATCAGTCATGAGATACCTTCAAATAAAGAGAAATGCAAGTATAACGGAGAACATACCCACCCGATTACTCTGCTGAAACATCAGCCAAAGCTCGTATGTACTTTTACTTTTTCTCCAACTGAAATAGTTGTCCTTATGAATAAATGTATCTTGTGTGTCAGCTTGTATCTTTAAATACTTGATGATTTGCTCGATACCGGCTGGTATACACTGATATGGTAACCTGGAAAGTACTATGCTAAAATATATTCTCCACATGATGGATCGCAACACTTTCTTTGCCAATTCTTGCAGCAAAGATTTCGGTTCAAACTTTTTGCAGGACATTTCTTCCCAAGCCTCATGTTGCGATTACTAATTCATCATTCCTACACCTCGAGGAATTGCTTTCCAAAATTAAATGGGATGTGACAGCAACAGAGAACATTCAAGGTAAAGCCACATTATATCATAGGCCTCTCCTGTATACAGTCCTTTCAGCTTCTTTACAAATACTTGATCTGCGCTAACGCTGCAGTTTGATCTGTGTTATTAATTCATGCGCTCTTCCACCAGGGACGGATCGAAAAGGAAACAGGGATCATTTTTAGCGTTCCTTTTCTCATCAATAATTGAAAGCAGAGGCCAACAAGTACATGCTTTTAACACCATTTGGAACATGTTCCGCTCGACCTAAGCTGACACTTGCTGGATCCGAGTTCCACTTTCTTGAAGCCTGAGAGGGAATGAGATGGTGTAGAGAAACATTATGGGCCTGCTGACGAAATCACTTTCGCTCAGCCTCACAGGCACACACTTACACACAAATACACGTAGTACAATCTCATCCTTGTCAGCTTGGGAGATGGGGAGTGACACAAGGAGCAATTTTCTAAAATATTGATCAGCGAGGGTCAAGCATCGCCTCACAAGAGGGGCTATTTATGGAAAAGGGCTAGCCCCTCTGGTCCACTGGTATTCCCGAGGAAGATCCTTTAGCTTTAGTGACGCACCGTGATCCAGCTGAAATATTGCACTTAGAGCTCGACAAAGTATAAGACAGCAAAATTTGGGTCGGGCTAAGCTAAAATGCTGACTTCAAATTAGGACAGTGGTTGGGAAATGACTCATGATTATTTCACAAGTCTGTAAGAACAAAAGTACAAACAAAAGATTGAGAAACGCCTGTCAAGCCACTGCCTATTCGTTTGAGCAATAGCAAACAAACATGAATGCTTGAGGTATTAAAAAGTGCCTTTAATGCACTGTTGTCACGGCTCCCAAAGAAAAGAAATAGCACCAAAGCTCTGCATTTGTCAGTATTGTTTTTCCCGTAGACTATAGAAATAAACTTTGAATGTACCAGTTGGCAGATTTTCTTGTTTTGGAAAAAGACAAGAATGGGATCAATTTTCCCAGCAAGGCATCAAATGACCTCTTGTTCCTTAAAAGTATGGCTTTACCTTCGGCGGTCTAGTCTCATCTGAGATGGCTGATATCTTGATTGTTTCCCCCAAACAAAGGAATGGCTTTAATGTGCCATTATTTGTTCTTTTATCTCTGCATTCCTTCCTCATCTGTCACACATTCTCCCGAGTTGCTGGAAAACCTTGTGCTACCCGCCATGCCCGTCACCACATGAGGTGAAAGTAACACGTCCATCATCAAAGACATTTTTCTATCTACCGTATTTCATGACTCTACAACAAAGCTGTAATAAGAAATATTAATGGATTGACCATCATCAAGTATGCGTGAGTGGAAAAGCGCCTTCAACAGTCCTACAAAGTTGACAAAGAAACAACATTTAATGTAAATCAGACAAATTTTCCAAGGTGAAATTTGATTTCTTTTCTCTGCTTCCAGGCGGGGATGAGTTGTCTTCCTCAAACCAGTCAAACTGCTGCATCATCAACTAGACCTTCAAACATCTGAGACATTATAATTAGTAATTTGAGCATTAGTAACACTGTGAGGAACAAGCAGTGGTACCCTTTAATCTTAAACTGTTCAGAGGGCTGTTTTATGTCCTTTCTCCTTTCCGCTTCCTACCTTCTTCTTTCTACTGACCCATGATAGACTGCAGCCCACAGCTTTTAACCAGACCAGACGCTTAACCTCAAAGAAAGGGTGTGTATGGCTCTGCAGACAGATCAGAACACAAGTGGTGAGCCAAACAACTTTGTCAGTAATTTCTCATTTGTAGCTCTGTAATTCCTTGTTAAATTCTACTGCAACCTGCAGTGCATCAAAACATTATAATGGACACTGAGGATTAGTAGAGGAGTTCAAGTAACTGAGCGGCACTGTGTCTGCAGAGCTGGTGGTCCACTCGGATTGTCTGCCCAGTCTAACAAAATTGCATGCTTTATTATGGACTTGTCATGTACTTTTCAGCTCAAGCTGCTTGTACTCATGCGTGACTTGCATTATGCAATGCTTCATGATACATCTATAGTTTTTAAAAAAGGCACTGTAATAAAACCTGGGCATTCGCAGAACAACGTCATATAACTATTATTCCGGTTTTAATGGAGATTCAATGCAGTGGAGGAATTCCACTTATCTTTTGCTGGGAAGTTCAAAATCGTTATCATCAACTTCATGGCACTGATCTCAGTCATGGTCATTAAGAAAACTGTTCTCAGCTGTAGTGAGCACATAGCTTTGATGGGAATCTGAGAGAAACCTTTTTTTCTTCTTATAATCTAAATATTGAGCTCCACTCATCAAAAACACTTCTAATTAATCGGCATGTCAGAAAAACGGTCACCGTTTGGATCCCCTCCAAGTGGTCAACATTTAAAGCACTAAAACTAGCTGATGCACATCAGTGAGAAGCAAGAGGTAAACTAGTGGCTGCTGTCAGTAATGCATCAGTGTGTTTGTGATAATAAGCTCTAGTTTCTCTGGCTGTTTATGATTGATAGCCACCATATCATGTATCATAGACTATAGAATAAATAGATTTAAGGTGTAAAAAGAGAAGCTAGTGCAAACCTGCCTTAATTCTGCATTCTTTCTAATGGCCAGCAGGGGCAGACTCTTGTGGTTGCAAGCATGGATTGCAAGAAAAAGATAAACGCAACCACCACAGTGGTTTGTGAAGCTCTGCTTTTGTATTTCTGCTACGTCGGAGGTTTTGGAGGATGCCTCACCACGTTTGTACACCCCTGCATTGCTGATCAAGTAAGGCTAGAAATGTTGATAAGAAAGGACTGGGTGTATCACAGACACAGATAATTAGTGTTGGCATCATTTTGTTTTGGCATCCACCTGACAGTCATAGCAGCCACACCCTAACTTTGAGCTTTAATAAAGTTTATAAAAGAAGCACAGCTCCTGTACAGTTACTATAAAGAAAGAGATACGGTACAGAAATCCAAACCACTTTTAATACAAGACTAAAAAATGACGGGGACCCGTTTTAACAGACGGGTCTCTGGATTGACTCTCTTTGGCTTCAAGTGGCTGTATGCGGGACTGCAGGTTTTTTTAGAAGTTTATGGGAAAACTACAACACTGCTCCCTTAATCTGTGGCCTCAACACCTTTACTGATGAGTTTTTATTCTCAGCTTGATGTTACATTTTTTTAAAAAAATTATAATCTCCATAATTCACAGTCAGAAAGAACAATAAAGCATATGAGTGTCTTGTCTGGTGTCAAATTACTAAAACAGCGAAGACCAAAAGGGTCTGCTCAAGGCTTCAAGACGGGACTTCACTATCCAATACTCATACATATTACACTATACACGACAGAACAGCTACAGTTATGCAGCTTTTGTTACACGCTTACATGAAAATCCTGTCAGGACTGATAACTAGTGATGTCTTTTACTTGTCACATATCATAAATTCATTTCTAAGATTTTTTTTATTCTTTGTCGGTCCATTGGATAATCATTACAGTGACTAATACAAGAATACATTAGTGATTGGAACAATGAAAGACTTTGGTGTGCATGATGAATTACCACATAGTCCATTTTACATGCATAAATACATCAAGTGTGTGTTTGACTTGTACAGCTGCCAAAATGAGAGTGACACACTCTTAAGCCTTTTCCTGAAGCTATCCTGCACTGTGTGTGAGTGCTGAAGGTGCTGCTGCTGGCACATGGTGATGTTAAAAGTTTCTGTAAGTTACTGTGAGAACCACACCATACATTTCTCCTACATTCTCTCCTATTCAGCACTTTCATTTCATTAATTAAGTGCTATTGAGTCAGACAGATGTCACGCTTGCCCAGTTTTTCTCTGTACCGTTCACTCCTTTTCAGTGAGCTGCAAACAGAGGCGTGGTCTAAAACGGGTGAAAGAGTTGATTAGATGTAGGATAATCAGTAGCAATCTATTGGTAAAAAAGCAGAGACAAAGACATGTCCCTAGGCCATTTCTACTACCTTACCTAAAGTTCACTGTGCATGCTGTTTCTGCACAGACCTGCCAGGCTGAGCTCAGCCTTCATTCCTCACATTCTTCCGTCCTCCGTTCCCTCCTGTCCATCCCTCATTTCTCTCTCCTATGATCCCGCAGGGCAACCCTGCCTGCAGACTGTGGCACAACATGACTGGAACACTTGGCCTTTTTTTCCACTTATTGTGGGTTTATACTCTTTAGTTGTCTGCTCACACATACTTTACACTCTGGCTTTACTTATACTACCTAAACTATATTTATCCTATTGTACCATCCACTTTTTTACTTTCCATACGTGACTATGAAACTAACTATTGCCCACTTAAGTACATGCTTCTACAACTTTTCAAAGTCAAATAAACTTTTTGGCAACAGAAACTGATATTATTTTTGATTATGTGTCCAAGCCTTTTGAGTCTAGCATGCACACACTCACATTGCTTTTTACTCATACATATGCAGCATGAAGTCTATTGTTAAAGTAAAGGGAAGAGTGTCTAAAACTTTCACCTTCAGTTTCATGCAGGTGACTGGAGTTAATAACTGATCTGTCATTTCTCTGGTTTTCCAGTTTCACTCAAAATGCAGCATCATTAAAATCATGTCAGTATATATGAAGGAACACAGATAAAGTATAATTTCTCTATGCCGCTCCTCCCTTTCTTTCAAGTGTGACAGAGTGAGGTGATCAGGTACAGATTAAGAGGAGAATCAGTGATGAGGACAGATTAGAACATGTCAGGAGGGGAGTGCCAAGGCTGCGTTGCTACCACAGTGTTGAAACCTGCTCCATGCTATGTGTGTGTGTGGTTGCATATGTACGCGCACATACAGTATGTACCTCTACGGTCCAGAGACCTCACAGACCTACAAGCAGACTTTTAAACACAAGTCTTTGTCTTCACTAGGATATTAACTAATGATGATGACTAATGTCCGCAGGTATTCATAGAAAGAGAAGGTGGGTATAACTTAAGAGGGAAATGGAATTTAAAAATACAAAGTGCTAGAACAACTTTAAGAACTATGTCTCTCTCAATTGCAGGAGTTAAATTATGGAACAGTCTAACAGAAGAAATAAAAGAAAGTAAAAACGTAAGCCAGTTTAAAGTAAAATATAAAAAACAAATTTTAAATAAGTATAAGAATGAAGAAAACGGGGTTAACCCAGGACGGTAATGTGGCTGGTAATGGTATTGTGGTTCTTGGTTGTTGTTTTTTTTGGTTTGTTTGTTTTTCCATAACTTATGAATATGCAAATATACACATTCTGTATTTTTCATATAAAAGAAACTATACTGTGGTGGGGCTTGCTAATTTCTTTTTTTTTATTTATGTATGTTTTGTTTTGTTTTGCTGTACTTTTGTTTCATATGTTGTTTGTTTAATTTAAGACTAAAAGAAAATTAAAAGAATGAGAGGTAAAACTTGAGGGGGTAGGGACAAATAAGTAATTACTTCTGCCTACTCCTTTTCAAACAAATAATGAAATGATATTTGGAAATGATTGTGAAGGCACATGTTTGAAATAAAAATGAACTGAACTGAACTGAACTGAAATGTCCGCAGGTAAGATTATATTTTTTTACGCGTTCATACATTTTTTTTTAGAATGTTACAAGAATTTACATGACTCAATGCTCAAAACCGTATAACAGATAATATATATTTTTAAATTTATATATATTATAAAAATTATATATATTACGTATTTCAAACATCAGATAAACCAAAGTGGACCTTCAGGTCTACAGGATGCAAAAGAGTGTATAGACGTGTATGAGAGAATTACCCCACTTCAGACTTAATTTATCATCTCAATAAAGATGGTCAGTCAATTGCTACCTCACGTATTTCATGATCACTAGTCTTACCATGACGTTAGCTTGTCTACCACTGTGGATGTGTGACAATCATGGTAACAATGTAGGATCAAGTGAAACAGCCCAGTCAGTGACCATCTGGCTACCACCAGCAAACAAAACAGCATTCTCTGACTGGATGTGAGAAATTTCTGGAGGTTGATGGAAGTCACTGGGAAAATGATTGCTACAGCCCCAGTCACACATTTGCCTTCAAAGTAAAAGTTGCACCTTTTGAAACAAGTTGACTGTGACACTGAGCCGCAAATTTTACTTTGAAGTAAAGTTTTACTGCAGCTTGGCTAGCAGTTAGCGAGTGTTTACAGACCGACATGAAAAACTACAGGTAACCATGGCAATCTGCTAGCAACCAAAACAATCGCTACCGGGTTTTGTTGTAGCACCTTTTTTACAACCAGTTTCACTCAGCAACCTCCAGGAACCTCTGACAACCAGCCGGTAAATACAATATGGTGGTAATGTGCACATGTCAGTAACGTAATGAAGATCCGTGACAACATTGAAGAAGACAAAATCACCAAATTATAAGATCAGTATCATAGTAACTCCACTGTGGCTACAATAATATTAAAATAAAGCTACAAAAACTGCTTTTTGTATGAGGTAAGCGATAAAAGTATCTTATTCAATAAAACACCTGTTACCTAGTCTAATTAAGCCCACCATAGAACAAGGCTGCCACAGCGTATCTTTACATTTTTATATACTGTGGTGCCATTTTTGGAGCAATACAACTGTTATATCATCCATTCTCTTCTGCTTATCCTTGTCAGGGTCACAGGGGAGCTGGAGTCTATCCCAGCCATCATGGGGTGAGAGGCAGGGTTATATGCCAAATATTATTAATATGTATGCATAAAGTCCATGGTAACTACATAAATGGCTAAAAGGTGCAATAAACTACAAAGAAATTGAAAACAGAGGTATATTCCTAAAATGTGTAAATGCAAAAAAATTGCATGAAATAGTTTCCAACTACAGGATATTTTTTTGAATGTCTTCAAAATGTTTGCATGTTTTGCAAAAACAAAAGAAAGAAAAGAAAACAGCATCAAAATAAACTATTTCCAACTTGTTCTAGGAACTATACAGAAGGTACAAAGTCAAACTTTCAATAGCAATAGGGGCAGCACGGTGGCACGGTGGTGGGGCTGCACAGCGTTTAGCACTGTAGCACCTCACAGCAAGATGTTCCTCAATTCAGTTCCACCATCAGGCCGGGGTCTTTCTGTGTGGAGTTTGCATGATCTCTCTGGGTACTCCGGCTTCCTCCCACAGTCCAAAGACATGCAGTTAGTGGGGATAGGTTAATTGGAAACACTAAATTGCCCATAGGTGTGAATGTGAGTGCGAATGGTTGTCTATGTGTTAACCCTGTGACAGACTGGTGACCTGTCCAGGGTGTACCCTGCCCTAAGACAGCTAGGATAGGCTCCTGCGACCCTGAAAAAGGATAGCAATAGTTCCTGCTGGATTACGTTTATTCCAACGTAGGAAGTGCTATGAACAGCTGATGAGATCAACAAAGCCTGTTCCTGAACTATATGTTTTTGTTGTTGCGTGCGGTTTTTACCTGATTTTGGCAAAGCCATTAGTGGAAGAAAAGTGCGACCTGGGACATGTTAATTGCTCTAGCTTATTTGGTTGCAATTGTACCGGGAGATCGCGTGCTCTCCCGTGGGCTTAGAAGGGTTAATGGTTTTCAATCAAATTCCAGTGCATTTGTGTTTACATACTCAGAAAGGTATGGCTGACTACGTTAAAAATATTCTTCAACTGTTTAGTTCTGGTACTGACTGTTTTTCCAAAAATGCGCAGAATAATGTTTGCAATGTAATTTTGTAATTCTGAAGCTGATTTCCTGCCATGAAAGAAAATGACCCTAAATATTTGACTGGCTGCAGTACGCTAGCACAGTATGTCATTGTTCGACATGTTTATTTCATTCGTGTTGAGTATAAAAAAGTATGTGCACAAAACGTTCCCTTTCCTCATCTCCAGCACCTGAACATGATGACATCATATTTGGCCCATCCTCACCTGCGCCAAATGTCTTGTGAACAGCATTCCTCTTTGTATGAGGCAGCCACTGCTGTGAGTAACCACCTCTGTACCACTGACACAATCACACCTTTTGGCTGGATGACGTGTGCGTGAGGTAACTGAACATTATGTCTGATGTAGTGAGTGAGTGAGCAGTCACTTTATGCGATCAGTCGAATACTTGATACCCACACGCACCAGACATCTGGAGGGCTGTGCTTTTGCTGGGGTTATGACATTAGGAGTATACTGTTACAGGGATCGACAAACAGCAGGAGTGTGCGTATGTTTGTGGGTCTGTGCGTGCTTGCAGACACTTGCATTCACTCACTAGTGTTAATGTACTTTGCAATCATGTACACGCGCGTTCCAGAGTGAAGGGAACAAAGAGATCAGAGATGGATCAGACACAAAGAGGGAGTATTTAAGAGTGTGCCTACCTCCCAGTGTCACAGCAATAGCCTTCATCTCACCTAGACAAACCACAACAAGGCATATGGGGGGCAGCGGGATGCCTCATTGGTATATGAATGATCACTCCCGCCTAAAGGGGAATTCCACCGTAAAACAGATTTTATGCACAGGTGGGTAATATAGCAAACATCTAATCTTTTATAGCAGTGAATTCACTTTGAATGCATGACAAAGATACTATAGTGAAGCAGTTTATGTGTGATGACCACTCATCTCATGTACCCTAATATGGGAAAGACTGATTTTTAAAATTCTATTAATTTTTTTCCAGAAGTCCAAAAAATATCTTTTTTTTAGCCCTTTCTTATTATGCATATTTTCTTTCTCCAGTTGTTTTGTGTTTGCACTTTTACCTTTGTTAAATACGAGGAGACAATTGTTGTTTGCTTTCTTTTTGTGATGGTAGTTTTCTTCTTGCTTTTTCTTTGTTCTGTCATTATGGTTTAAAAGAAAAATGTGGATTTTTCTTGGAAAAATCATTTTCAGTTGTGTCACACTGTGAAATGAATGTGTAGTAAATTGTAGCACAAATTTAAAAGAAAAAAGTTCATGTGGTCAGTCTCACATGTTTTGTATGGTTTGCTTGTTTTTTCCTCTTTTCCCTTCCTTATAATGTATCTTGATGTACATTTCAATGGTTAATTTATTAATTTATTTTGGAGAGTTCATTTGTAGATGTGAGTCTGTTTGGATACATATCAGAGTCTCTATACTTGCCAAAGCTCCAGATTCATCATCCATGGATGCGTTTCCTGTTTATACCTCCCTTGTTCATGAGTCTGCTCGGTGCTCCTCGGGTCTCAGAGACATAACTTTTGTAGTCAGTTAGCCCAGAAGTGAAACTAGGGGAAACCATGTAAGTGCAAGTAAACAAAACAATAAAAACTATATTTAGAGTTTAACTGACTTTACTTGAGAAAAGCTGAACAATTAAAACAAGCAAAAGACTTCTTTGGTTGAGATTTTTGATAAAATATAAATAACATTAATAAAGTGCTACTCTGTGCCAAACCTCTAACTCAGCCTCAGAGCCATCATGTCACACTGCACACCTGGAAGAAACACTTCTTTATCTGTGTCTGGTTTTAGGTAACGTGAAAATGAGACAATACTGGCACCATGAGATAAAACAAAGAATTACAGCATCACGTCTGTATCATTTTTTGTACTTCATTAAGAATAAGTTACATGTAACAATAGCTTTTGAATGAACACCACTCTAGGTAGAAACCTCTGCTGTTCTGACACCAGTGGCAGGATAAATGGTTTGAGGAGAAACAGAGACAAAGGCACTTAATTGAAAAAATAAATGAGTGTATTTTTTTGCTGTGTAGCTTGGCAGGTGTAGAAAT
This sequence comes from Pelmatolapia mariae, assembly GCF_036321145.2. Taxonomy (NCBI): domain Eukaryota; kingdom Metazoa; phylum Chordata; class Actinopteri; order Cichliformes; family Cichlidae; genus Pelmatolapia; species Pelmatolapia mariae. The sequence goes on from NC_086241.1 coordinate 2,128,432, forward strand.
TGTTTCTAAGAGAGGAAGGGATTCAATTCCCAACATCTCACCACCATCCATCCGTCCATTTATCCGTTCATTCATCCATCCATCTAACCACTCACTAAGGGCATCCAGTGCAGTGCAAGTCTCTAATCTGTGGGCCTGAGCAGCTGCTGCCTTGTGGCTGACAGACTGCAGGGCTCTTATTATTGTACAGACATGCATGCACTCACACACATGCAAGAACACATACACATGCATATACACACATACATACACCAAAGTCCTCTAATGTGGTAGGCCAGCTGCCAGTGGCGTGCCTTCCCCTCACCAGACGCAAACAGTGCTGCTGCAGCTCCTGGTACTACTTCCAAACTCAGGGGACTTTCCAGAAGAGAGGTGAGTGGGAAGAGCAGAAGATGAGAAGGTATGGTTGTGTAAGAAAAAACAGAAAAAGATTAAAAGTTGGGGGAAAATTCAGAAGCACTGAGAAGGAAAGAATGGTGGCATTACTCAACTATGTATCAACTGGCTGAACGTACCAGGAATGATAGTCAAAGGTAAAAGTTTTCTTAGGTGGGTCTTACTATGAAAGGATCGTCCTGGATTACACATCCCAAATTCAAAAGGCAGTGCCCCTTTAGTCTTCCCCTTCCTTCTCTGATCTAAACCAAGACCTTCTGGATTTTTCTGTCTTTTCTAAAGTTTCTTAGCTTCAGCTAACTTTGCTTTTACCACATCCTGCACATTAGTGATCTTCTGCTAACTTAATGAAGAAACTATTTAGCACTCAGTCATGCGGTAGTGCAAATGTCTAAATGATCTTTAATTCATAAGTGCAATAAGCCTTCAAGCAAATCGACTATTCGGGAACTTAAATGGGAATATTTGTATTAACTCAAGAATATAACTATTCCCTGCATGCCCAACCCTGGCAAGCCCATCCCAGCAGACTGCACATCTGCTGGTGAGGTCAACAATCTCTTCCCATCGCAGTAATATGAGGATGATGGATGCTTTGACCACAGAGGTTTTCTCTGTGGTTTCCTCCTCTCCAGACCTTAGATCCAGTCTCCCTACATCTACCTCTCTTCCCTTCTCTGATCTCTCCTTCGGTTATCTTCCCAGCTGCCGTCTTCAACAACAGCTTCAACAACTTTGACATGTTTGTAGTTTCTTAATTGCCTCGCTCTTTTCTTATGCAGTTCTCTCCCTTCACCTGCTTGTCCGGGTGATGTGGAAAGCTCTGAGCAAGTATAGTCAGGCTTAGGTTTATATAGAGAGCAGGATAATATTGTTTCATATTGCCATCGGCTAGAACTATCAGCAACATCTGTATAACAGAGGCATAAATTCTCATTATGACCAACGTGGGAGAACTGATGGTTATTTACAGTACATAAATTATTAGTTACAGGAATGTGTCTTGTGGTATTAAGCACCGAGGCAGTTAGTGACAGATCCTTTCAAGTCTTGTGACTTGCAAGGCGGAAATTCCATGACTTGTTTTTTCTAGCACATCCCACAAATCCTCAATCAAATTCAGATTTGGGAATTTTGAAGGCTAAATCATCAACTTTAGCTATTTGTCAGGATTATGATATAATTCTTCAATAAGAAGAAGTCTAGTACAGCACACCATCCTTCACAGCTTGCAAAAAAATGCCAGTAGACTAGGCCACCTTCTTCCATTGCTGGATGGCCCAGGCATAGTGCTCATATACCCCCTGCAGGTGCTTTTGGTGGTGGACTGGTTCCACTTGAAGAACCAACTATAGCAGACGCGGTGAAAAGTAAAGTTGCTCACTCTTTCAGGGTGGAAATATCTATAATAACGGAAGGTTTACATCCTCGTAAAAATAATTTAAATTCAAAATCACACATTTCTATTATACTTTAAAAACAACACACGTGCAGCGTGCACACACCCACACCTAGCCAGCTGCGTCTGTTCATAGGAGGTGATGGTGAGATCAAAGCAGCCATCATGTCACCCCACACCAGAACTGATCACACACACACAGGATTCAGGATGTTGTTAATCAGCAGCAGAGAGCTGCAGGGGAGGGTAAAGTAGAGGTAAAGTGGAGCTATGTTCTGTTCATGGGATGTTTAAGTGGCTGCTTAATTGAATCCTCTTTTACTTGGGTACTTAAGGGCAGCGTTAAATAAAATAGTAGAGTAGAATAAATATTAGAGGATGAGAAACTTTGCTACAAAACTATTCAGCAGATATATTTTGTAACTTTGCTCAAACAGATCAAGTGTGTCCAAAGTTCAGTGTTTGCTTTGGTTACCAAGGCTGTTCAGTTGCTTTTACCTTTATCTTTGAAGTCCTGTATTAGCTGTAAGAATGTAAGCAAATATTCAGATTTGAATATAAAAATTCTCTAATTCTAACAAGATCAAATTAAACTGTAACTGATCCATAATCCAAAATTTGCTGAATAAAAAGAACAAATAGATTTTAATTAGTAATTGTATCTAAAATTTGTTCAATACACTTTACATAAATAAATAAGATTTTAAGCAACCATTTAACAAACAAATCTTGACCCTGTTGATCACTACTGCTCTCCTGAGTAAAATCAACCACTGCATGTTTATCCAGCATCTGGCGATGGAGACATCTCCGGTGACAAATTGCTCTACATATGGGACAAAGATTGACGAGCCCGAAAAATGAGAGAGCCATTAAATGAAGAGGTACTGGCCTGTGATGAGGGGACCAGCCTGTTGCTGTACCTAAATTAAAGGGTGAAGTTAACTCCCAGATCAGGTGAATGAGTGGTTGTCACTTTTGAGGATCAGGGGAATTTATTTGTTAAATGACCCACGAGTGTGGGTCACATACATGAAGGTATATTACAGTCACATTCACGCCCCAGGCATATACATTTACATAAAATCCACAATTACATCCGCAGTCATAGCAAGCTGAAGGAAAACTAGAGAAATCTCTATAGTTATGTTAACTGAGTCATTTTTCCTGTGGAGATTACTAGTTTGGTAGGAATAGATAACACCCACGCTCTTTCAGTAAGGAGAAAATTACAGGTGTTTATAGAGGCTGGTTTCTGTAAACTGTTTTTTCTCCTTTAAGATGCACGACGTATTATAGGACTACTCTCTAGGAAAGATGCAACGCAGTCTCACAGTAGTTTCTGAAATGTTCACAAAGTTTATCGTATTCAGAGTTCGTGGATTAGATAAGATAAGAGACTTTCACGTTTGTCACTGATGTACTCCAGAAAGTTTCCCCTCTCACATTTGTATCGTACAATTTTATTTTCTGGTAATTCATACTTAATTCTTCTTATTATTATTATTAGTCCTTTATTTATCCAGGTAAAAAATCTCATTGAGATTAAAAATCTCATTTCCAATCTCATTTCATGTTACATGACAAAAATACAGACAAATAGGGTACAAATAATACACACAAAGCTTTGGACATGTTTATTTGTCACATCTGTGCATCTGAAATAGTTGCAGTACATGAGTCTGTCAATAATACCGTGTAATATTAACTATGTACTGTCTGAGGTGGGATTGTTGCTATGACTGGACTTGGTCTCTGACTTCCTGATAAAGAATAATTTTCTTTCACCTGTGACCACTGAGGAGCAGTTACCATGGTAATAGCATTCCGTGTGACTGATTAACGGACAAAATGTCTCCATTTTGTGTTCTTTGTGTTAAAAATGTGATCACACGAATGGGAAAAAGAGGTTGTTTCTGCTTCTCTCCAGAAAACTGTGATCAAATTATTATGCGAGTTTACTGAGCAGTTAGACGGCACTCCGCTCATTCAAATTGCTTCAGATCAAAAAGTGTTCATCCGTAAATTTGGGGAAATTTTTTGTTTGAAAAAAGACAGATTTTCCTACAATTTCGTGATAAAAAAAAAAAAAATATGAGTGCATTAACTGTGAAATCACCGGCAGGTTGAAAAGGAAATTCTCAGGTCATTTTTTTCTGCTTCTCCCACTCTGTCAGTCTTTCTACTTTAGCTTTTTTGGTGATAAATTGCTAAACAATCCCACTAATCAGACTGTGAGAGGAGTGTAGGGTGACATTTTTTTCACCACATGTATATTTGGGGATGGAAATATATGACCTACAAGCAGCTGAACACTGTGTTTTTCCATTTGTTGATGCAGTGTGTAATAATGGTCAGTAGTGTTGTTTTTATTGGCTGTATGTATGATCAGCACACTCACACAGTGTTTTCAGTACGCGGTGGGAGCTCCTGTGATAAATTTGTGATTTCTGGTCACTGCTGTGAGAAAAAAAGGCGAATGGTTTCAAGAAATGTCTCTGAACATTTGTGTGCTGTAAAATCTTACGGGAACTAGTCTTGAGTCACAGTAAGTGTTTTTGTGTGTGAGTTGAGTCATCGTTCTGAAACCAGTCGCAAAGTGGGGTCAAAGGTCAAATCAGGTTCTGCTTGGCACAGCCTTATTTCCTGCAGCCTCTTGTGTGGCTCCCGAGAGCCAAGCAGGGCAGTGACTGAAAGCAAAGGCTTCATTTAGAAGCCTTATCGTGTTTAACGTCCTCTCATTCGCACACAGGAGTACGCTATAATGACACAATTGTATCCAGATGATTGTGATGGAGGGGAGGATCTCTTTAAAGTCTTCTCTCACAGGAACATGTTTACTTGCTCTGTCTCACCCAAACACACACAGAGGCCTGACAAATGGAGTTAAAGCCTCTGATTGAGATAACAGTGATTATGAGGTGGTGCTTTCATTATCCACCGACCAAACACAATAAAGTAGTGCTACTACATCTGAGTATCCAGCGAGGACCATTACAATAGCGTTGCAGTTTTAGACCTTAATTTATACTCAGTTACAATATGTTTCATAACATGAAGGTTTTTATGCTTTTAGGTAATAGCAGAACCTAGCCCTAAACGGTCTGTTTGTAATATCAGTTTAAACCAAAGCTGTTCTGGTGTCCAAAATGCAATCTTTAAACACAACAAAGAAAACTGAGTGTGGCCCATCTAATCCATAATGTAGACCTGTAATCCTTCCATGAATAAAGAACAAACCTACCAGTTTCTGTTTCAGATTTGGAGCCAGTTCCCTCAACGTAATTCCAATCAGCGACACTCAAACAACCGTACGTCTCAGTTAGGCCTTCTCTCACAAACATTTTGCGCTGACTTGGAGTAAAACATACCAGCCGTGAGCCAACCATCTAGTGTAATTTCCATCTTTTCTCATTTTCATGTGTTATTTTGAACTTTAAATCACAGCACTGGAGGAAAGAACAAAGCCGAGTCTCTAAAATATACAGTCACTGGTTATCATGATGTTTTTTTGGATCTTGGATCTCTGGTATGGTTGGTTACGGTTGAAATCGAGGCTATTCATAGCCATAGTAACCATGCAAGACACAGACGCTGATGAAAATGCGATCATGGTTTTGTGTGCATGTGTGCACACATGGTATCATGGGAAGGTTTTTATCGAGTGAACTACAAGTCCAGACTGTGGGGTGAGACGTTGACAACATGGTCAACATTTCCATGAAGTCAGCCGTTCCTTCTCTTCACACTGGCCTTACATTTTGCTGCCATCAGTGTAGCGTGGCTTTGTTCCTGGAGTGCTGCCAGCTAACAGACAGAAACACCTCACATCAGGATCTAAAGAGCCCACACTGCATGCAGCACAAACATGCTACACACTGCAGAAGTATTGCAAACATTAGTCAATATCTTTATCACTTTAACTGTTACAGTTTAAATTCATCTTTATCTGCGGAGTTTTTTTTGACTTTTTATAGTTTATAAATTTCGATGCCACTCTACATTAGTGTTGACTGCAGAAGGACCACAATTAACATTTTCTCCCACAATGAAAATTATGATTACAATTTTAAATAATGGGAAAAAACCCCTGATATTTATTTATTTGAGATTTTGTAAACAAATGTCTGATGATATTGCGCGCCTAAAGGCAGCACCTGTATGTTACAGAGCCTGTAAAGCCACTGTTAACACCCTGCCACCATTACCAGGTAATTTATAGCTTTAATTACAGACAGAGCAAATAACAGAAAGCACTCAAAACCATTCTAATAGGTATGACCCCGGCAGGTCCTCCGCAGGGTCAAAGAGGCTCACCATCACTCAAAGAGGTTCAGACCTGGGAATCTGCACTGGTTTGACTTTTGAATTTGAGGTACTTACAAGCAAAGGTTAAAATACTACAGTCTAAATATCAGGAGAGAAAATCAATATGCTTTCAGATGTGTGGCTACATGTTGGTGAGACTGTCGGAGTATACTTTTCTATGTGAGCATATTTAGAAAAATTACATGGAGAAAAGCAACAGAAAAATCACTTGAACTCCCTCCAAGAATGTGAATGTACATGTTAGGAAAAGAAACTAAGATAAGATAAGATAACCTTTATTAGTCCCACACGTGGGAAATTTGTTTTGTCACAGCAGGAAGTGGACAGTGCAAAGGTTATGAAGGACAATTAGAATAAAATAAAATAAGAATAAATACAGTACACAACTGTACAGAATAGAATAAAAATAGAATACTATATACAGTAGAATAAAATAGAATAAAATATACAATAGGATAAAAATAGAATACAAATGCTATATACAACAGAGTGAAAAATACAACGGTGCCAGAAACTGTGCTCTAATATACACGGGATTATAGTTTTGCAATCAAAAAATTAGCTGCAGCCCATTAAACAAATGCATACAAGTACACATCATTGCTAGAAGCAGTAACACTAACACAAGAAGCATATTTCTGCAATGCTGTCAAATAAAAGCTTTCCAAAAGACCAGAAAATGTTCAAAAGCAAATACAAAATGAATTGCATGTAAAGAAAATAAAGTATGGTGTAACCTTTTAATGTGAACATCCAGCATACTTTTGTTAACCTTCATTAAAAATGGATTGTATCTTGTCATCCCTTACATTCTGATTCTTAGTGCTACCCCACGGATGCAGGACAATCTGGAGTTTTCTTCTCATTGTTGTTCACTGAGGTTCTCATCTTTTTCTTTTTATGTCAACTTTGACTGCAAACATTTATTTTTTTTTTTACTTGAGCCACGGTGAGTGTGGAAAAGGGGAAACTGTTATTTCACCAACAGTCTCACTTTTTTATTTTTTTTTTAACTGTCGTCACTCAAGTGGAAACACTTTGGAAAGATGTGCTTTTTCTGGCTTCCCCTTTGGTCGCAATGGTTCCGTTTCTTCAGTCAGACCTTTTCCTCCTTTCTTGCCTTTTGGGGAAATTATGGTTCAGTGGTGGCAGCATGCAGACAGTCCGTGGGCAGCCTTGGACTGCCAGTCTACCTGCAGAGAGCAACTGTTATTAGATGAGAGAAGTGCCAAAAATATGCGAATATACTCTTCCTTGTGCTCAACTTGGTCCATCAGCCGGATGACGCACTAGGAGCAAGCACTTGGCAAAAGTGGGAAGGAAAACCTTCCTTTTAACAGGAAGAAACCTCCCGGTGAATCAGACTCAGGGAGGATCAGCCATATGCAACGACAGGCTTCACCTGGAGGTAAACAAACAAAATCAGCTGTCTGCGCATTTCATAAATCTTACTGTAATAAGAGAGTAATATGCACATATTAGTAACTGAAGACCAATCTCTTAAGAATAAAATCACATTTTTTCACTCTTTAAGTCACTAGCCCAATAAACAGTGACATTATAAGAACATCATATTGAAATATTCAGGAACATAATGCTTTGTTTAGTGAATTATTAACTTAGAAGTGAAAGTAGCGCCAAACACTGCAGAAAGCACAAAACATCCATTAAACATTTAAAAAATGGCAGATATAGTTCAAATTCTTGCTGCATTACTTTCCCACAGCATATTTTTTTAGATTTCCAAAGATTTCCAAAACCAACCAAAACCACAGTAATATCAACCAGATTCAGCCAGAGAAATGTCTTAGTTGGAAAAAACACATTACTGGTTTGAACCCCTGCATGGTTCCATATGTCTATGGTCAGGTCGAGCGTGCGTGAGTGTGTGGTCTGTGCACGTTTACACAGGAAACTCGTAGATAAAAGTGGTGTCAGTGTATGTTGTTCTTGCATATTTGTGTTCATTTATATTACACTGAGGCGAGTCTTTGTGCGTGAGCGACTGTGTTTGCGCATGTGTTGATGCTGTGGGTGAGCAGGGTAGGGCAAAAGACCCTGATGTGGTTAACTACGCGCTACTTCAACACATGGTGAGGGGGACATGAAGCTGCACACGCTCATTAGGAGTGTCTGGGAACCTCCTGTGTCGGTGTGTAAGTGCATGGGTGCGCATGTCTGCACGACGGCCTGGGAATATTTGCTCCATACACTAGGAACAGCTGGCCTGCTAACCCCCAATGGTACACCACTATCACTATCAATCTTCCTATGAATATCTTTCTCTTCCACTGTATGAATATGGACATTTTCCTCTTCTGTTCGTGCGTTTCACTGATGTTATTCATACTACGAATCTGACAGCTAACATTTAACTGCCTGTGTGGTTTGATTAGGTCTGATATATGATGCTTTATATCATTTCAGATTTGTTTTCGCTATAGAGGGAAGCCCGTGTTTTCCCTTTTGTGTTTTTCATGTGGCGGCAGTGTGACTCGAGTGCAGCTGAGATGTGGCAGAGTATGGAATCTTCCATTAAAACCAGTGGCTGAGTGCTTTTTCTCTTTTTTTCTCAAGGTTTGGAGGATTGTTTATTTTTATTTTTATTTTCAAATGTAAATACACACACATTCAGCTCTGAAGGGTTTTTTGTAACACAAATGTGTTGAATGAATGAATGACCAGAAATATCACACAAAGAGCTAGAGAAGAGCTACGAATGACCACAGAATGCTTCACCTGAATGATATAGTGCAATATTAGTCATCCACCCTCCATGTTGGGCACTAAAATAACAGTGTCATTTATTTAAAAAGAAAAGAATGAGCACATGTCAACCAATAGGCTTGCACAGAGGAGGTACATGAATGTGTCAGAATGCCAACTTGTGCACCATATGAAAAGATCTCAAGTTTTAACATTTAGATGTGCAAAAAAATACACTGAAATTTTTGGATGTCAACAAACATGTAAAGTATGTCAATATTTGCTAAAAGCATACGTGCATGCATTGGCATTTGCTCCGAGCTTTAGCTTTAAGGCTTTAATGAGAAACTTCACATCAGTGCAGCTGAGCTCGTAGTCGGCAGGCTTATATACCATTTCCAAAATAACTTTGTTAAGTGTCGTGGTATCATATATCTGTTTCACAACACACAGCTCTGTAAATTGTGGCTATGACACATGTCGAGGTTCTCCACGAGGTCCTGTGGCGGTTCCCCGAGTGGTTCCTTGAGCGGTTCTCGTGGTGTTTGCTCTCTGAGCAGCTGCACAGAATCAGAGCCAATCCGCTGCTGAGTTGACTGTTCTGCTTCCAGAAGTCAACCAACCCAGGCAAATGGGGCTCTGCTTTTCCAGAGATCTCGGGCTCCCGGGATAAAACATCGTTGCTAACAGGAGGCTCCGGCAGGCAGGCAGCGGTCACCACAGCACCGGCCCATGGGCCAGAGGGAAACACCCTCCCTGTGGCTTCCCTCTCATGACAAATATTAAAGACCTGGCCTTCCACTTTGGCCATTTCTGCTTCCCTTTATTTGCGTGCCATTTTGTGGTGGTGTAAATAAAAGAAAAAAAAGTCAGTGTAATAGAACACCCCATTATTTGTGTTTAATATCTATAAGAATACTGCAAAATCCAAAAATACAAGAAAACAGAAGCACATTAAAACATCAACATCTGTTGAAGCGCTTTCGGAAGCTCAGTTTCATTTATTTTTCCCATCGTAGCTCCTGTTAAAACATGAGAATGCATTTTTTTAAATGGTAATACAGAAACCATTGCAGTCTCTCTCTTGCTGTCGTTCTTTTTCCTCCCTCCTCCAGTTTTCTCGCACGAGGTTATGGGATAAGTCGCTGCGTCCTCAAAGCAGGGCAATATGCGTGCAGCTCTACAGCAGATACACAGAGGATAATTGCACTAAGACGAAAGGATTTACTCCCCAACAACGTAAAATCATATGAGACTGACTGCAGCTAAATTCATTGTTAGCTTTAGCCAGCTTTACGTAGCACTTTATCCGTTAGTCAAGTTAGGACTAATTTTCTCTGTGAACTATTATGTGACTCATGAAACATTTGTGTGTGGTAACTCCCAACTTCTCACAATCCTTAAAGTAAAAAATATATTAACAAACACATAATTCAGTCTTGGTGCGCTTAGGTGCTGACCTGTATAAAACAGGGATTATAAAATAAATACCTCATCATACCTCATGGGCTCGAGGGGCTACACTGAAAGCGAAGAAGGCATGTGGGAGAAAGTGATGTGCAGAGGGTCTCTTGTGGGTCTCTCATCCATTGCATTCTTTCAAAAAGTAATGATTCACCTCGTTCACTTGAAGTTTGCTTGCAGCAACTTGGGTGTAATGAAGACTTATAAAAACAATGTCAGAATGGAAAAGAAGGTCAGAGAAAGAGAGAAAGCCACAGCTCGTGGACAAGGTAGCGTTTGTGAGGGCACTTTTTTAGGATTATGTGAGGAGAGAGACAAAGTTTGAAATCAAACTCATTTTCTCCTCTTGCAGAAGAAGACATCTGGAGAGCAGGTGTTGCAGCCAGCTGTGGTCGTAAGAGAGACACGGTGCAAGAGCATAGGTAACTGCGCCCTCTACAGGTCACTGGGAAACATTACACTCCGCCTTACAGAACAGGGATAGGCCGAGACATGCCCAGGCAGTCTGAGGACAGATTGCCCTCCAGCTGTGCAAGGTGACTCAGGTGTCAAACTGCGTTTAATCAAGACAGGCAGTAAAGATAAAAATGGAGTGTATCAACTTGAATTTTCAGTTTGAAACATTTGTGCCTGGTCCCAGTGCTGTAAAGAAAGTGTAACAATGACACAAAATGTTCCAACACAGTGGATGCCAGAGACACTTTAAATAAAGTGTGATGTTGTAAAGAGCAATAAAGCATGTTTATGGCATCATGAAAAAAAAGGCCAGAAACAAAAATGTAGTTAATGATGAGTCAGTCTCACAGGAGAAATGGCTTTTGGGTGCTAGATAATATTCTTTTTGTCTCTAAGCTTTGTGCCAAATCTGCATCCTTTACCATCACCGTGTAACACGTCTCGTTGCCCTGGCAGCAATGCTTAGCAATTCTCATTAAAGAGGAGATGAAAAACTATCTCAGCGTGACACAGCATGTCTTAAGTAGGCTAAAAAATACCATAGGTTGGCGATTTGTTCTGTCTTGTAAAGCTTTCTAGTTTGTGTGTGTGTGTGTGTGTGTGTGTGTGTGTGTGTGTGTGTGTGTGTGTGTGTGTGTGTGCTGTTTAACTTCTCAGGAACTATTTAAAGTACAGTATTCATTTCATACAATCCACTGTATGAATTTATCTGTAATAAATTCAGATAAACGTGCATGTGTGTCATACTTGTTAGAGCATTAAAAATGTTACAACATTTAAAAAACTGCAAAAATGGAAACCTGTTTACACCGTCATATGTTGCTAAGAGATTTTTACAGCACAAAATTATTGGCACCAAGCTGTAGTTGAGGGCTTCAAACGCAACACTTTTATGGTTGCAGTAAATCATCGGGCAGATGTGTCCTCGTATGCAAAAGATACAATATTTTGAATCTGAGTCTTGGAAAGTATACGCAGATTAAAAAAGTGAAATGTTTTGGAGTTTGAAAAAACACATTTCCAGATAACTTTAATCAATCAAATCACCACAGCAAATAAAAAATAACAACTGAATTAAAAAGCATTGATTGGACTGCCAAGCTATTTGAATTAGAACTCTTTGTTTTGTCACACAGTGGTTATGTATGCATGTGTCTACCCCACAGTTAAATCCAATCATCCAATTTTTCTATTTAAAAAGTGGTTTGTGTTGTCTTGGTGGGTTTTGGTCAAGACACACCAGACAGAAAGTCCCTTGTTTTTCTGTAGAAATGCAGATATTTACAAAGTGCAAAGATGAACGCACTTTTATAACTTTGCTTTACTTTATTCACAGTTTTCATTTAGCTGAAAACCTTCAACCTAGAAAGGTGGAACAAATCCAAGCATGGCATAAATCATAACCTGTAAATGTTACAAAAGACCTCAAGCGCAGAGAAAAGCAAGAGGGCACGTAATTATCTTTCCACTGCTACCTGTGAGCCCTGGGCCCTAACAAAGCTTTAAGCCTGAGTTTTTCACTGTACATCACAGAGATAATCTCCAGATGAAGCTCTCTGAGCAGTAATGATGTTTAATCCACTCGCTAGGTGAAGATAATAACCCCGAAAGTTTTTTCTGCTCATTAAATGCAGACTGTCAAGGTCTTATGATAAAGAGCAATGTGTGTGTGTGTGTGTGTGTGTGTGTGTGTGTGTGTGTGTGTGTGTGTGTGTGTGTGTGTGTGTGTGTGTGATTCTCAAATCAGTCAAGTAGGTATTTGTGTGTGTGAGAGGGAGAGAGAGTTTGTGTATTTGCACATTCCTGCAAAACCATGCATTATAAGCTTTAGTTTGTCATGCCCTAAAGATGAACTTGAGACTGCATCATTTGACTTCTTAGCTTTTGACATGGCTGCCAGTCATCATCAGTGGCTGGATGAAACCAGAGCTGCTGCCCTCAGAGGATCTTCCCTCACCCCATCTCCCTCTCTCTCCCCCCTTTTACGTTCTTTACTGCTTTGTCTTCTCTTTCTTCCTGCTGCAGTTCTCCTGTTCATGCACTGGGCAGGTAAATTTGATTCATATGACTGTGCAAGAGGGGCCCTGTGCAGAGGTCAGCACCAAAGGTGCGACACTGTGCTGCAGAGAAAATGAGTCAATACCTCCTAATTATCTATTCACGTTGATCTGAGCCATACCAGCATACTGTAATGTAAAGATGGAAAAAGTCATTTCCATATGAACTTACTGCTCCAAAGTTTGGCTTTATTGTGCGTTTAGTACTGAAGAAAGTAGTGCAACCTGTCTGGAAAGCCTTTCAGCTGGGTCAGCTTAGCACGGATAACCTCCTCTCTGATGACAGGCATAACATAAATAAATTAAACAGAATGCAAATGCAGAAACCAAACAAACGAGATCGAATTATGCACAATTTATACAACTGTGTGTGTTTGCGTCTCTGATTCCATCACACTGTTAGCTTATTCTTGGTTATAATATATCTTAATTATCCCCAAACTGTCTGGCCTGTATACATCGAGCAGTTGAAGCAAGCCTTATAATCCAAACGCACAACAGATTAGTTTGGCTCGGCTCTTTTCAGAGCTTTGATTTTCCCCGGCCACAAATTGATGTCATGCTTGTCGGCTCCCCTCCCGTCTCCCGAGGAAGGCAGTAGGAGACGATAGCTGGTTGTTGCCAAGTTACAAAAGGTGAAAGGTTAAGGAATGCCTCTCCCTGTGATGGTGTTTTCAGAGAAGGCCAATGAAAGTACTACTCACTCCTAGATACTCGGATCATGCTTGTCTTAGCGAGGACCCAAACACTGGTGATTTGGCTGCGTGTCCGTTTGGCTCTCGTCTCAGTCAGTGCCTTCTCGTCCTCTCTCAAGGTTTTATCTCAGCGCTCTGTACATTGCTCGCGCTTCTTCATCTGTACCTCTGGTTCATCTCTGGCTTTATCTGTGTTCCTCTGTCTCCACTTTCTTTTCTCGTCAGTCTTTCTCCTCTTCATGTTAAACCTGTCCAAACACAGATGAAGCATGCCTTGACACACACACATATGCACACCCACACACAGAGCTTGCTAATTCAAACATGATCATAGAGCTAAAAAGAGATTTGATCAGTTCTGAGCTTCTCACACAACCTGTCAGCCAAATCCATCCAGAAGCGATATTTAGAAGATTTTCCTCACGTCCCAAAATGAAACGTATGTTCTGCTTGGTGTCAGATATCAACCACTTTTCACCAAAGTCATCCTGAAACTTATCTCTGTCTCACACATGCAGCATTTTTCTGCTTCCATCTCTCTCTCTCTGTATATCTGTTATCCACACGTGCACACGGAGGTCATTATGGAGAACCGCTGAGCTCTCAGAGCAGAGTGCAGCCCTTACACGGTCTGATATTATCATGTTCATGTCTCATTCATAACAAAGCCATCAAAAACCGTGAGCTTTTCCTACAGGTCATCTTTGGGTTTCAACCTAACCCGTGAAAGCCGAGGGTCATGGGAAGCTGCAGTTCTTGGCTCGACTGGATAGGAACTTCTCTGACAGGTTCTCTCGGAGGATGTTTGTAAAACGGCCGACCACCGATCCCACAGTAAAGAGAAGCCCTGGGTGACTGTGCCGTACATCACAGGCCAAGGACATGGTGAGCACATCGTGACCAATGATCTGAACCGAGGGGGAGGCTCTGAGAAATGACTGGAAGAGTGCAGCCTTTACTCTGGGTTTGGACAAGGACAGGGTGTGCTGACATGTGTGCATCTGTGTGTGTGTGTGTGTGTGTGTGAAGGAGGGAGGGCAGCAAGTAAGTATGTGCCTGCTTTAGTGGGTTGAATTGGTTTGATTACATTTGGAGATAGCAATCAGCTCCACTCCGCTCGCCGCTTTATTGTGTTTGATGTCCGATGAGCATCGAGACGGAGCGGCTCAGCAGGCATAGCTCGCTGATACACACACACAGACACGCACACACAAACACACACGGTGGAAAGGAGTTTTAACACGGTTTAGCAAGCATATTCTGCACTGGCTGTAGCACAAGTGTGCAAAGGTAGTACCTTTCTTCCTGACTCGTCCACCTGTCTCCTGACTCTTTGTGTCACTCGGTTTCTTTGTCTGGATGTGTGTCATATTCTGGTGTCGAGCGGTTTTCGTTGTAAGTAAACACATTTGGAAATGCTCCGTCACTGTTTTAGGGTGGGAAAGGAGTGTGCGTATGTGCGTGTGTCTGGGAGTGATTGTGGCGGGGAGGTACAGCGCACACACACACACACACACACACACACACACACACACACACACACACACACACACACATCGACACACACATGCAAATGTTTGACTCAATGCCGTGGAAACAGGCGATGTTTGGTCCTGATAGTTTCTCTCTCTCTTTAATTGTGGGGAAATGGGTTTCAGATGTTACTGCACGACTGATCACTTTGGGCCCCGCTCGGCCCCATCATGTCCTCCCAAACCACATCAAGAAGCCCAGGACTGATGTGGGACGATAGCAGCCTAGTAAGAGAGGCCCACTGTGGGGCTAAAATGCTCCTCAGAGTGCCCTTGCAATAACAAGATCCACACTAGTAGCAGGCATGTGATCTGTTAGGCGTGTTAGGCTGCGCTGCTGCCTGCAGTGTGATATGCGATGCCGCTGCTCTACAACATGAAATCTAACATGAGCGGAACAGAAGATTTGCGTTCGCTGTCTGACGTGTAACTAAGCTTTTGTCCTAAATCTGGTGCCAGTGTTGTCGTTTCTCTCCTGGCCTTCTCACAGTGGAGAGGTCAGAGGTTACGGCTCTCTGCTCAGCTGTATATGAAAAGTGGAAGTATTTATCAGCTTGGAAAAAGATGTTCAGTCAGCCAAATATAAAAGAATTAAGACCCAAAGGTGTAAATTTAAACATTGAAATCACTTTTCCCTATTTAAATAAAACACACATATGAAATCAAACTAATGAAAACTGCCCTGCACATATTTTCAGCACCTGTTGAAGAGATGGCAGACCACTGTGGGTGTAACAAACCCACATTCCAGTAATAGAGCCCTTTGGTTGCTTTGGTTTGTTTTCCTTGGATGACTCCTTACCCCTGGGTGAGGACTCTGGTAATTCACATGGGAGAATGCAGGGGTTGATGTCATGTGTTCCAGCTTTAAGAGCGGGAGAAAAAGAGAAATACACAAACATGCAGAACGGGAGAAATCTGGGATGCAATGCTGCCCTCTCTTGTTGGGTAAAAAAATGGACAAATCTGTGTCTCGCTGCTGGAAATGAAGGATTTTCACACGATATAGCAGTAATCATTGATTCAATAACTTGCATTAATCTATTCATTAGTCACTAAATTGCACCATTCATACATCCTTAAGCTAGCTGCACGACTTCACCTGTGAATGCAGTCTATAGCTCTCACAGCCACATAGCCTGGGAAGGTTTCACTGTGGTGCTGCTGACAGCACTGGCTGGAGTGGGATTCATCTCACTGTTAACCAAGAATCTACACGTGAAGATGAGAAAGATTATTATGTTTCTCTAACCCCAGCTGGTGTTGTTGTGTAATATTTACCAAATAAAGATCATAAATGAAAGTAACAATTCAGAAAACTGTGTCTTAAATCCCACAGGTCACACAAACCAGAATCTCCTTGTGTTTGATCACCATCACGTCAGCTTCCTCCTCAGACTGTGGATTTTTTAAAGGGTTTGCATTCCCTGACCCGAAGCACGAGCACTGCAGCTTTGAAAGCATTCAGTAAAACAGATACTGGTGTATGTTATTTTGGCCTATTTTGCTCAGGTATGAGGACAGAGTTAATTTTCAGCACTTTAAGTGTGAACTCATGTGTTGCTGCAGGATCAGATGGAAACCACAGCTTTTCTCTTCCTTGTTTGTCTCAATTATCTGCAGATAATTCTGGCTTCTAGCTCATATTTTACTTTTGCAATCTCTCCTCCAAACACTTTCGAATTTAAACAAATGTAAATAACGCTGAAGCGCACATTTTTTGAGCTAATATGATGGTGAGAATGATAGAGAGGAGGGAGATAAGGATGTGGGACAGAGGGGAAGTTAGATAGCCACCAGTTGGTTGTATCAGCCAGCTGGCCGGCATCCACAGAACTGTAGAGCTCTCCCTGATCTCTGGCTCAGTGAAAATACAACAGCCAGAGGGCAGAGGGGGCTGAAAAGGGTCCATTTGCATCGAAGCTCGGCTTGCTGTTTCTGCCGTTACCGTGGATATCGAGGGTATTTTCGTTGTCTCACAGTGGAGAAGATTATGGCAGGTGTGTGAGTTGGACTTGCACCTGCAGCTTTTTTTCCCCCTGTGGAACAATGACGTTCAAGTCAGCGTCTTTTACTTAAAGGAGTCTGCTTCTGAATCAAGAGTTTCACCGTGTTATATTTTAAATGTCCAAGAATCCGAGAAACGAGGCCAGATCACAGTGCTTCTGGCCTGTGGGCACGATAAGCCCACAGACAAAAACAGAAAACATCTGTTACCCATATTTTGTGATTGTTTCAAGAGGAGCAATCCAAGGTTTCTGTAGAAGGGTCATCATCATTTTGCTCGCTGTCCAACTGCAGTTTCTCTCTGTCTTCCTCCTGCTCTCTTTCAGTAGCTCCTATTGAGCATCAAAGCCTCCTCTCTCCGCTCCTACGGAGCAGGAATCTCCCTACTGTGTAAACATCGCTCCGGTCCTTTCCAACTGAGAAACAGATTGGATTTGAACCTGCGTGTGAACCTTAACATCTATACGGAATCAAAAAAGTCAAATAGAGGTGTGGATGGAAAGATGTCTGTCGTCTGATTTACCCTCATTAGTAAAAACAAACCCCGAATGGAAAGCGATGTCTGACTAAGATTGTTGTTTTGCATTTTTTGTGTTTCGCTGCAGATAAACTTCATTTCCATCTGTTGGTGTTGAGCTCAATCTCTAAACTATTCAGATGAATGTGTCAGAAGGGAGAGGACCAGGCGTGAGCCATTAAAGAGTGGGAGGAGAAGAGGGTTATTCTGGAGGAACAAAGAGGAGTTTATTAGGACTAGACAGTATGTCATCAAAGTCAGGAGCTGACGACAAGCACAGAGAGCGTGTGTGTGCTGAAGTCAGGGAGTGTGGCTGTTGCCTGTCGTGGTTTTATCTACATGAGCACTTTCATGGATTGTCTGGGCTTTGTCTGGGGAGGACAGGGCCTTGAAGATTAACAAACTCTTTGAATGTGTATCTTTTCATATCAGCACCTAAATTACCGGTGTTCATATCACTGTAGTGCTCACAAACCCTTAGAGTAAAACATGGCTTTGGGTAAGAGTCAGACAAGGGCACAGCCTGGTGGGAGTCAGTGGTAGTGTCTCCTCATCTGCATGTGCACAGAGTCAAAGTAAATGTACTCATTCTAGGATATTTGAAAGATTTTTGGTCATTAAGAAAGACTTCAGGTAATACATCCTAATGACTACATGCCTTTGTGACAGTTTTGCTATAAAAACGGTCAAATTATCAATACAATAATATGCATGATGTATATGACATTATTGTATTATAGATACTAATTTTCTCCAAAAAAGGGCGAGAACTGAGTTAACTCTTATAGCTGAACATATACAGTAAATCCAGTGCTTTATTTTGTAAGTTGTGCATGTAAATAGACTTCTTCCTTATCCTTAAACAGCAATAACATGTTAAGAGAGAGTTGTACTGATACCCCAGCGTGTATGCATGTACCCATCTTTGAGTGTCTGCATGAGTGAGAGGCTAAGCCTCGGCTGTGTGCATGTCCTCATCTGCCTTTTGGCTGCTTCAGATAAGCACATCAAAGCATTTGTATTCTTATCATCCCTTGTTCTAATTATAGCAGTAAGCCACAACAGTAAAAGGATAGAACTGGCGGCTGGTATTATGAGAGAGGAAAGCCCTGCATCCACCCGTAACTCTGTGTGGATGTGAGAAAGAGATCATAGCCTTTGATCACCTGCCTAAGTTTGATTGAAATGATACACCACCAAAGCCTTGTTTGGATATCGTTCAACAGGAAGCAGCAGGTGGGGCTGCTTAATCACCAGATGTGGCTTTTGTGTTGTTACATGTTACGTACTGCATGGCCGGATGCAGAAGCTCTGTCAGCTACCGCTTCAAAGGAGGTAGCCACATCACGAGAGCATCACTGGAGATGACTAGAGAGCGCTTCTCATCTTGATGTGATTCGCTGGTATGCATTTGTAGTTGTAGAGCCACAAAATCAACTCTTTACAGTCAAATCAAGTCCATATCACGGCTTTGTGTTGTCACAGAAATCAGTGGTATCACAGATACACCTACGCCAAGCTTACAGGTGACATATAAAATTCTGTGTCAGAGTAAATTAGTTTGAAGCACTGAGCAGTCTAGCTTACAGGAATTATTGTTTGGTTGCACAGATTCAATCATATCTATAAAACTTTATTTGACTGTGTCAGCAGCTTTTGTGTCAGTGAAGTTCAGGTGATCACATGACCCCTGTGAGAGCAAGTTAACGGGGTGACTAAGCGGGCAATGCTCCCTACAAATACAGGCCGTATTATGAGTGGTCTCAACGTGAGTTATATGTTATATTGGTGTGTGATGGATGGGCCACGAGTCACAGTTACAGCTCTACAAACACAGATTCCTGTCCTGATGAGGACACACGTGATCTTTCTCTTTGTATTTAAGCATGAACACAAAGCAAAGATGGAAACCAGCACAGTTGGTCACCACATGAACAGGTAGAAACGGAGGCTGCAGCCTGACTGCTCACTAGTCTGTTACCTGTTGAAGTTCAGGCTCTGGCTGCTGGTCTGGGGTCAGCATTCATTCAGCTTTAACATCACTCTGGGTTCTTGGCCAGGTTTGTGTTAGCATGCTGAAGTTCTGTTAGCAGTATGTAGTATACAGCCGTTTCTGTCCTGGATGCTGTTTCCATTTTTTGTGCAAAAAAAATGTAAATAATGTTCATATCACCTCTCCTCAAACCCTGTATCGTGGCACCACTCTGCCATCCCCTCCTCCCACACAGGAACTGAAATCAGCTGATTGCAGTAAACGTGCAAGAAAAGAAAACGGATGTTTTGTTGTTTCTATCCGTCCTGTGCACAGATAACTGAGAATGTTTGTAACCAAAGTGGCAACATGATTGTGACTGTACTGCAATTACTGAATTTAGTTCGGTAGCATGTTACATTACTCTGTTACTAAAAAAAGCATTGTGATTACAGTAACACATTATAAAGTAAGGCATCCCTGTAATAATGTCAAAGAGAATTAAAAACAAACAGCTTTTATTGCCTGTGAATCTCCCGTTCATACTTTATTTGTAAGTCTGCTTTCTTTTTGTCCTCTCTTCTTTTGCTGTGCTTCATTTTTATTGTTCCCTATTTTCTGTTTATCTTTGGTGATGAAGATGAATATGGGGACACCATTCTCTGTGATGTACTTATGAAAGAGGAGATTTATTGTGGGTGATTTTTCCAAGTGCAGCCATTACAGTATCCCTATGCCTAATTAAAAGGAATGAACCATTTAAAAAAAAAATACAATCCCAAGTTTTTGGGAAGACACCATCGTAGATCTACAGTGCTGCACCAAAGGTTTCCATGTGATTGCACTGATCACTACAGTGAGTCATTAGCTGTGAATGTTTGCAGACAAGCCAGCATCTTCTATGCAAACTACAGCCAATGGCAGAGATCTGCTACTGGACAAAGTAATCACCACATACCTGTTTGTGACCAGCAACCTCCAGCACCAACAGGTCGGGAAAAATTCCCTAGTGACTGGAGGTTGTCAGGGTGGCCTAGCTGAATACAGACACACATTTAGGAACAAGATGCTCAAATAGAAAAACAATCGTGTAGCAACTGTCACATTCATTTTAAGTGTGTGTTACTGGACAAGCGTTTACCTCCAAGCTATAAGCTAGTTTCATATGTCTTAGACCTATTGATACATTGTGTCTATCAATAGGTCTAAGACCTATCGTGTGTGTGTGTGTGTGTGTGTGTGTGTGTGTGTGTGTGTGTGTGTCGCCTTGTTAGCAGCTCCACGAGCGTGCAGCTGCAGACAAAAGGATGAGAGCAGGCTCTTTTTACAAGTCTGCCGCATTCACAGTGTCCCACCTGTCTGTGTGTGTGTGTGTGTGTGTGTGTGTGTGTGTGTGTGTGTGTGTGTGTGTGTGTGTGTGTGTGTGTGTCTGACTCTGTTTGTATTGAATGATCCCACCTGTCTCACGCTGCTCTCTTCAGATTGTATTCTCCACCTGTCAGTGTCAGCCGTGCTAATCCCTCTCACCAGCTCTGACAGGCACGTCTTCGATAAGAGACGACACATGATCCTTTTACTGTTTGATCTGACACACACACACACACACACACACACACACACACACACACACACACAGGCAGCCTTCTCTCTTTCTTGAAAAGCAGGCCAAATACTGCATTGATCATTTCTTCCCCTTTTCCTCGTATCAGACTTTCTACATCCCGCAGTTATTCTGTGCAGCTTTTCAAAACCAAATCATATTTAATACAGACATGTTTATAACATGGTGAGGGCTGATGTGTGCTGGAGAAATCCTTTTATAAGTAGAAAAGTAATGGAATTTTTTTTTCTTCTAGTGAAAGTTTATATAAGGATCTCTACATTTCTTGAATCAGTCATGTTAGATATGTCAATGTCAATAAAGTACTATTTTTTGCAAATTTTGAGCATGAAGACATTTACTATTACATCTACAGCCTTTACATTAAAGCTTTACATTTATGTACAAATACCATGCAAACTTCATCTAAACTTGAAGGACTTAAAGCACTGCAGCATCTTCCTCCCGTGACTGCTGAGTGTTTTCCATCATCCTGCGTCTCCCTGTTCACTCCCTCAGTTCACTGATGGGAGAATTCTGTCAATGAAGCAGATATTAGTCAGAGGTCTGGGAAACCCTCACTCCTCCGCTCTTCAGTTGTTCTGCCTGATCTGTCGTTCCACAGCTTCACAAGAACTAATTAAATGTTAGGATGAGTTGGTGAAGATGCCTGCTGACAGGAAATATCACCAGCTGAGTCCTCCCTTCATGACAAACATCTCCACTCACAGACTGGGTCTATGTGCAGTCAGCTGGGTGTGACTGCCCTCTAGCGGTCAACTTTCACTTGTCCATGTAAAATTTGACAGAAACAGAGTTGTATGTTTTTGTTTTTATTTTTTTCATGGCTGTCTGATGAAAAATATACTGTTCTGCTTCCAGTGCTGAAATATTTGAACATGAAAATACTGATTGAGAACCAGTCAAATTTATAATGTCTAATCTTAATTAAAATTCAAAATTTCTCTCTGCAAGTTCTGAATAAAGTGACTCTCATAATATATGCATTTTGTTACACACTGAGAAAATGGATGCGCTGTTATGGAATCAGGCCGAAAGAGATCGCTACACATATCTCCTACAGTTGCAACGACCCACCACCAGGGGGCAGCCTTGCCACAGACAATGCAAAGACAGAAACTTAAAATATCTTCTTGCATAATCCTAAAACATGCACACAGCAGCTGAAATTTTTGATGATGTTTTACTCTTTATCCTTTCAGCTCAGGCAGTGGTAGACTTTGATTTGCAATGCAACATAATACCAAGGACGAAAAGTTTGACACTGCTGTCATACAACATGCAAATTTCACAATGTACACAATTACATAAACAGTATGAACTTAAATTAGAAAAAAAAATCATAGATGTGATAAAAACAAGCATTAGATGACACTATAAGGGAAGATAGTATTTTGGACACACACGTTTTTCCTCTGACTGGCTGTCCAGACTTTTGCTGTATATATGTCCAATATCAAATACTAAACACAGTGTACCATTGTGCTGAAAGCAGGTGGACGAAGTTCTCTCACCTCTGAATGCTGTCCAGCTAAATTACACATCAAATGTTGCATTCACCATCAGATGAGTATGCAAGAGCAGCAGGGACAGAGAACAACTTCACATTAATGTGTGATTTTGTTTTTGTGCTGTTAGAGATAACAGTTGTACAGGGAATGATTGCTCTTGATTAATGTTATAAACTGCCATTTGTTTCTTTTGTTTTTTGTCATTAACTGCAAACTTTATGTGACACTGCTGAGGAAGCATCACAAATCTCCACTGGGATGAATTAACTGGGATTCGGTGATTTTTTTTTAAATATCTTTTTTCCACCCACAGCTTCCTCTTTTTTGTCACCATGTATGACTCACCTTTCTCTCACCTCCCATTCCTGTTCTTTTCATGTCCTCCCCTACAATTCTCACTCCTCCTTGGTAACTTAGACCTGAGGAATTTTTTAAAAGTGATTTTAGTATTTAGCATAAGCACATTTAGTGCCTTACACAACACACACATACATATACACACATATATACATACATATACACACATATATACATACATATACATACATATTCTGAATTATGAATTCCAAATTATGACAGAAAGTATAATTGTTAAGCAGGAGGTGGATACTGCAATAGTGGAAAATTGTATTTGAACATGCCTGATTTTATATTTTGTTTCATGAATTAAAGAGTTCATCAAGTAATAAACTCATGGAGTGGTTTGTCGAACAACTGAAATGCACAACAAACTTCAGAGTCATCTCCTGATGTTCTAGCTTTAATTCATTCTGAATCATCCCATTATATTCACTGTTATCTGTTCTTTGCAAAAGGCAGAAAATATCGGGAACACAAATAAGTTAGCCAAAAAAGTCAATATTTTAGCCTCACGGTCATGTTTTCACAGAACCCTGTGAGCACCTCTGTAAAAGCAGAAATGTTTGCAGTTTGTGGCATCTTGTTAACACACACCTAAAAGTTCCAGACCAGCAGTCTTCCCAGATGTGGACATCTCAGCGAATTCATCCCAAGGTCAGACGGCCATGAGCTCCACCTCAGACTCCACAGGCCTCCATTAGCTACGTGATTGCTTATGTTGCTCTGGATATACAAATAGCTTTTTGCTAAGAGGATCAGAGTACATATTTTGTAAAGTGATGACGTCTAAATGTTGCATTTAGTGGATAACAGAAGGCTGGAAAAGAACTGGCTGGTCCCGTCTCAGTCTTGAAAAGATCCACTGCCCAATCCAGAAGCAAAAGGGCACATTTGATAATCTGGGGTCTTTTTCTGACAAATTTCTCTAACCTTCAATTTAAGGATGTTCCTGCTTACTAACTGATTTGCTTATTCCATAGATGTCCGATGTGTGTCTGTGTTAATGGGAATGTGAAGCTCAGTGGCATTGCAGCTAACTTCTGTGGGGTTTGTTAGTATTATTCGCCCCTCCCGGGTTGTGGTTTTTTGTTAATTTTTTGTTTGTTTGTTTTTTCTTTACCTATGTTCTAACACGAGAAGTTCTGTTTTGTATTCAGTGTAACCAGTTTTTGTGTTCCCCTTCTTTTTTTCTTTTTCTTTCATAAACTGTATCCACAAACACTCAATAAAAATATTTTGAGTAAAAAGCACTGACTGGTTCCCCGTTTCTGCTCTGACATTCAGATGGTAGGGTCAGATTTTGGGGTAATCTTGTATAAATGCTTCAGGTGGTGGTTTAATGGTGTTGGGGATATTTTCCTCTCAAATCATCTCAAACTAGTGTCTCTAACATGAGAATGAGTTCACTGTATTTAAATGGCGTCCACAGTCACCAGATCTCAATCCAGTCAAGCACGTTTGGGATGTGGTGGAGAAGGAGACTCACGTCACAGACGTGGAGCTGATAAATCTGCAGCAACTGTGTGATGATGTCCTGCTAATTTGGATCAAAATCTCTGAGACATGTTTCGGGCACGTTATTGAATCTGTGCCACGAAGAATTGAAACAATTCTGAAGGCAGAATGGGATACAGCTTGGCACCAGCGAGGTATACCTAATAAAGTGGTCAGTAGAATAAAAAAAACATATATCGCATATGAAATTTTCTTCATTTCCAAATCTAAATTATATCACAGGGAAGACAGGTAAAGATATTGATAAATCTTTTAAAAGAAACTTCCCTCCCATCATCCAGCCGTTTCCTCCCAGCGCTCCGTCTCCAGTCCTGTGATTCATGGTTTTTTTTCACCTTTGTGAGTTGTTGCTTCATGTCTAATACGTTGAGATTATTCCTCTGGCACATCCTGTTTCAATTTGTTTGATTTGTGATGAAAGAGTTTCTTTTGATCACCACCTGATTTATGATGTTTTGGATCAAACGTTGGGATGATCAAAAGAGACGGGTACGACGGGTTGCACTCTGCAGTTTTGGGACGTCACTCTCTTTGATCTTAATTTGTTAAGTTTGGCTTGGTTATTTTCCTAATTCAGTCTTTTTTCTTGTCACTGCTGCTTCGGGCTACAGTGTAACAGAAAAGCTTTATTTTTTGATTGTTGTTATACTGATACAGTAAATTTATGTGTTCTAAAGCTGGGAGAGCGGCTGCATTGACAGACTGGAACTCCACTTTATGCTTGGAAAATTAGGTCAGGACATTGTTGTACGTTAGCCTTTGTCACATGTAGCACATAATAAGAACAAGTTTGTGTGTGTGTGTGTGTGTGTGTGTGTGTGTGTGTGGGGGGGGGGGGGGGGGGGGGGGGGGGGGGGGCTTGTGACAACAGTTATGTTAATTCAGTTATACTTAAAGCTGCTGTTTTTCTAACTATGATGATGACATAGTAAGTACAGAGAAAATGGTACATTCATATTAAGGATAAACATCCCCTCCCACTTCTTCTGCATTCTACACATACAAACAAGTGAAAAACAGCATATTTCATATTTTTTGCAAAGGAGACCTCTGTAGGATACTTTAAACTTATGTTGATACTGTATACCATGATGGTAAGTGGTATTTATGCTCTGAGCACTCAAATTCCTTTTTATTACAGACTGTGGCTCCACTACTTCATCACATCAACATGCAGACTGGAGTAGGAGGGGAATTGAACCACTGACCTACTAATAAGTAGACAACCTGTGCTACCTCCTGAGCCACTGCCACCCCCTGACATGAATGCAGGCCAGATTATTTCACTGGTTTTAATCATTAGAAGTGTAGAGTAACTGGTGCAAGATCTTCTTTCACATTTTCCAAATCCTGTGTGTATCTGGAGTCAGTTTATTTGTGGAGAGAGAGATTGGTCACTTTATTAGGTACACCTTTTTTTTGTCCACATTGACATGACGGCATCACACAGTTTCTGCAGGTTTCTCAGCTGCACATCCATGATGCAAATCATTTCACAGCATTTCAAAGGTGCTGTGCTGGACTGAAATCTTCATCATTATGTTTAAGGAGCCAGTGTGAGACAGTTTGAGCTTTGAACTTTACACAGAAGATGGGTGAAGTGTGGTCATGAGGGGATGGACATGGTTAGCAACAATACCAATGTAGGCTGTGGCATTTGCATTATATACAGTTGGTACAAAGGGAACCAAAACATGCCCTCACACTATTACGCCACCTGCAGCCTGAAGTGTTGATACAATACTAGATGGATCCATGCTTTCATGTTGTTAACACCAAACCCTGGCTCTACCATCTGAATGTCCCAGCAGAAACTGAGACTCGGACCAGGCAACGTTTCCCCATCTTCTGTTGTCCAGTTTTGGTGAGCTTGTGTGAATTATTTCCTGTTGTTAGCTGACAGGAATGACACCCAGTGTGGCCTTCTGCTGCAGGCCATCTGTTTAAAGGTTTGATATGCCATGAAAGCACAGTAGAGCAGCAGATCACTGAACTTCTCAAAATAAAAGAAATATTGATATAAAAGGTTTTTTTTTTTTAAAAAAAACTTAGGATGAATGACCTCAGAACATCAGGTTACAGTATTACAGGTCACATGTCATGTGTAGCTCTTCATAGTTTAACTGTATGACAAAGCAGGTTTTGAATATTCCACTACATTGGACATTCACTTCTATTTACATGTGTTTACAGTTTAAGATGAATGGAAAGATCAGACTGTAGTCATGTAACCTAGTGAAGCTGTGCCAGTTCTACTGACTGTAATTGGATAAGTCTCTTTGGATCCAGGGACATGTTACACACACCTACAGTGGCTGGGTGTTTCCCATAAACTGCTACTACATGAGGCCAGTAGCAATTCATGCTTTACTAAAATAGCAACAATTGTAACTGCTTTGTAAAGCAGGAGACATTTGGAGCTCAGCTGAAAACTCATTATTGTTTTGATTAGTGGGAGGTTTTTTTTCTACCTGTCCAAGTAAAACAAATGCAGGTGGTGTTTTGTTCTGAAAACTTTGTCCAGGTGTCTGGAAAGACAAAATTTAAAAACCATTCCAAGTTTAGGCTGGTCGTAGCTGGCAGAAACTTTTGTACAGATTGTTTTCCAGCAACTCTTTGGGGAACATTTTTGTCTGAATTTCTAGAATGTGAATGAGTGCTGTGTCGCCTCAGTTCATTTAAAAACAGCCAGAATGCATGTCAGGTGCTCGTGTGTCTGCACAAAGTTTTATAGAATTTTTATTTGTGTTTCAAAGTTTTTTGGGCATGTGTCAGCTGTACCCAGAAAAACTGGTCAAAAATCCCTCTCAAGCTTTTTGATTTTAAACAACGATTATATGCTAGTCAGAGTCATTAAGAGCAAAAGCATGCAGTAAGAGTTCCTGGTCTACAGGCTTGTGTCTGCCAGTTGAGCATATTTAATGCTCCATACAAATACAGAAACATCACTTTGAAAGTTAGGCTTAGCTTAGCATATTACTCACTGAGTCCAAATTAAAGCTCTGATGGAAAAATAGGAGGCGATTTGGCAGAACAGCTTTTAACCTCTGATCAGGTGAAAGTAGCTCGACTCATCTTCTGTCTTAAAACTGCAGAGCTTCCACAGAATGAGTGGATAGTGAAGGCTCAGGGTTTAAAATCTGCAGCAGCTGTTGATTTTCGCAGGCTGCTGTTTATTATTTCAGGAGAATTTGTAAACAAAAAATCTAAATGTAGAGAAAAGATAAGATTCCAGCAGGTAGTGTAGAAACATCTCAAGATTACTCTAGTGCTTCCCAAACACCTTCACCTGCTACACCTATGTCCCAAATCCCAACCTATGTTTTCAAGAACACAACTGCAACCAGCCCTGGCACTTAACTCACACCTTACATTTTAAAACTGAGTTTTGGGTCATGTAACATTAATCCAATTTAATTCTTTCTGCACATTTCAAAAACTTCCAAAAGAAAGATAAATATCGTGTCTGCAGCCAGACTGTGCCTGAGGTGAGATTGTTTTAAGGAAACAGAAAGGTCAAAGGTCGGTTAGTTTTTGTACCCCACTGCAGCCCTGGCTCTGGAAGCATTTCGCCAGCTTTCATTAGTAGTCAGTGTAAAATTGTGTTGTGTTTTAGGGAAGCTCAGGTCAGATGCAGACGGCCTGATTTATAAATAACCTCGCTTTCCCAAAGTAACCAGACTGGTGGAGAACAGCACTTGAACCAAATCAGTCAGTGTCGCTGCTATCAATGGCAACCGAGACCTAAAAACAACAGCCCTGGTGATTGGACCATTGATTGGCTTTCTGATTGGCTGTCCCGACGGTCAGTCAGAGGCTGAACCTGCTGGTTCGCTTAAGCCTGAGATTTACGCATAGCCACAAATCTTCGCTCCGCTCTCAGACGGGATCGTGCTGCAGCGTCTCCGCGCGCGGCACTGAGAGAGCATCTGCTGGGACATAATTTCACACAACAACCGAAGAAGAACAAAAACGCGCAGTCCTCCTTCACCTCCTCCGGGGAGCGACCAGACGTTACACGTAAGCGTGTAAATGGAGTTTCAGTCGCTGTCGTGACTGCTGTTCGCCGCCTCTCACTCTGCTCGACGTTCTGCGTTCAAGCCGCAGCAGCATCCAAACCTCCGCAACTCTCCACCGCGCAGACATGGGAACCGTTCTCTCTATATCTCCCGCGACCAAGAAGGCGTCGATCATGGATGCCGAGGTCGCAGGAGACGGAGGGAAAAACGATAAGAGCCTCAAGCGCCACTCAATGTTCGTGTCTCTGTCCTGGAAGAAGCTGGTGGCTAGTTCGGCCAAGAAGAGCGCAAAGAAAGTGACCCCGAACCCGCTGCCCACTCGAGAGCTGCCGTCCAGCCAGGTGGCTCAGCTCAACAGCGAAAACGTGAAGAAAACGCACCAGACCGAAGAGAAGAAACCGAAAGCGCCCATCCCGGTCCCGGTGCCCACGGTCCCCACGCAGAACAGCGAGCCTGTCGTGCAGAACGGGAGGCTGTCCTCGGTCCAGAAGCAGCCCAGCAGCGTGTCTCTGGTGTCACCCAGGCGGATAGTCATCCAGGCTTCAACCGGCGAGCTGCTTCGCTGTTTGGGGGACTTCTTGTGCCGCAGGTGTTACAAACTGAAAGAGTTAAACAGCGGAGAGGTGATCCTCTGGTTCCGAAACATTGACCGGACTCTTTTGCTCCAGGGCTGGCAGGACCAAGGCTTCATCACGCCGGCCAACGTGGTGTTCGTGTACCTGCTGTGCGAAGACACGGTATCGGACAGCACCGACAGCCCAGCCGAGCTACAGGGCACGTTTCAGACTTGCCTCTACCTCGCCTACTCGTACATGGGCAACGAGATCTCCTATCCGCTCAAGCCGTTCATGAACGAGACGAACAAGGACGTTTTCTGGGAGACATCGCTCCGGATCATCAACAGGATGAGTGCCAAAATGCTTCAGCTGAATGCAGACCCACACTTTTTCACCGAGGTTTTCCAGGATCTCAAAAACCAGCGCGACAGCAGCGAGTCGAACCTGGACCGCTGACATGGAAGCGAACAGACACGGGTCTAAGATGAATGTAAAGAAATCACACAGCTGTGGTTTTGGACGGAAAGGCCAACCTGGAAGGATTCTCCTGGCTGGGCTGAAATTGTCTCTCATGATGTTACACAACTTCAGTGTGGTGTTTAGGCTACAGTTTAAGAAATCTCATAAATGCATGCCAGTAGTAATATTGTCCCTCTTTTGTCTTGTCTCTTGGGTGACGCAGGGGTTGGCACTTGAATCTCCATTTCATTCAAGATTAGCCTATATTGTGAGTTAGTGAATGGATGTGACGGTGAGATGAGGTTCCAGGCAGGACCAGAATAGATGTTTGAGCCGAGTTAAGAGGTGGAGCTGTCCGAGGTGCTGACCTGTGCAGCCATTTCTACTCCATCCCTGCTGTTCAGTCACTTTTCCACAACAGAGCCAAGCTTGGCTTAGAGGACCAAATTCAGCCCAGTACACTTTCAGCACATAAGCCTAAGCCTTGTAAGCACAGCCAGTATATACTGTGCTTTTTAAACATCTCAGTCAGCTGATAAGTAAGCTGCTGAAAATGCATACCAGTGGGTTAAAAACACATTGCTTAGAATAACTGTAGATACGAGTCTGTAGGGAACATCGTTTCAATCTGTACACACTGGCTCGAGGTACACAAAAGGTCCACCTGCAGAAAAACAAACACCACCACCATACTTTATGTGTGACTTTTTAACATCTGGTTGGCATGCAGCCGTTTTCAGTTCCTCATGAAATGAACAGCAGTCTCATTTTGCATTAGCAGTGTGATTCTGTAGTAATGTAACTGTACAAAGGCTTTTGCTTCAAGTGGAACATGGGGACAAGGGGCAGAGGTGCCCCACATGAATGTGATATGTTGCACTAAAAGAGCCCCTGAGTGGGCATGCAAGGCCTCTTTTGTGCATTGCTTTCCAAACTGTGTTGGCCACTGCGATGGACTGCTTTGCAACACATTGCAGAGGTCAACTGAAGACTGAATCGATTGTACAGGTTTTCTTTGGTTTTTTCAGGAGATTTTTTTTGTTGAATCTCATATGTGCCAACTAATGAATGGCCTGAAACTCTATGGTTTACATGTACATAACCCATGTTTTTGCTCTTTTTTTCCCCTCTACCTGTTTTGAAGGTCGGTATGTACAATGTAGTTTGAGCATTACAAAAACAAATAGAGCTTAATGATCAAAAGATATTTCGTCCTGTGCTGTAACTGTGCTGTTCGCCTCCATTTGCTGGCTTCAGTTCACTTTCAGTGCAGTCGATTCAGGATTCTTCAAAGTACAAATATTTAATGTAAAGATCTCATCATGGAGTGACAGGAGAGTATACTTTGCACACGTGTCATTGCAGTTTCTATAAGTTAACTCTGAACTGACTCTGAAACCAAACCTACAGCTCAGTCCTGACATGGTCCTTCTGGGTGATCATTGTGATGTGGTGTTGTGAATCCATTGCTTGGAAAGTGAATTAAAATGCTGCTATTTTGCACAGCTGTGAACAAACCTTTGATGTTTTTGCACAGTGCTATATGATAATGGTGATGTACCAGTGTTTCCTCTCAGGCGCTGGAGTGTTTGCCATTATGTTTGCAGTTACTGTGACCAGCTCTTGCTCTAGGATGATCTTCTGTGAAAAAAATCTTTTGTACAGCTAATTTTTCCTAAATGTCATCGAGGAAAGTGTTATTTAGGTGTGTGTGTGTGTGTGTGTGTGTGTGTGTGTGTGTGTGTGTGTGTGTGTGTGTGTTGTCTGTGGAGATGTACCACAGCTGCATTCACTCTCTCTTACATGTTAATAAAAGGTCAGTATAGTAATTGTTTATGGTGACCATGTTGAAATAAATCCAGACTTATTAGGGATCTCTTGTCTTTCTTGCTGTGTTTTTATTTATATATTTATCATTTTTCAATGATGTGTGCGTGTGAATGTGCATACTACTCCGTGCAGTATATATCCACACATGCTTGCTGAGTCTGTTTGTA